>NC_042621.1:59060448-59360448 GCF_901001135.1 Rhinatrema bivittatum
AGATTGTAGGCAGACATATTATTTGTCTATCATTTTTGGGGATGTTAATTGGGTCTCCCTTTGGAAGAAGACATGTTCTTCCTGTTGTGTTATTAATTCTGTCTGTCTGCTCAATTAAATTGTTCAGTTTGAGCCAAAAGTCGGGCATTCCATCAGGGCCAGGGCTCTTCCGATTTGGGGCTCTTTTTAACCTGGTTTCCGTTCTTCTGTTGTTACTTCAGGCCATTCCATAGTCTAGAATGTTTGCCTTTTCCATATCTTCTTGTATGCTGGGTAGTCATTTTGCTTCTCTATTGTGTTCTTTGAGATACTCGTATTAATTTATCCAGAACTCCGTTTTGGCTTTAGTTGGTGGCATTTTAACAGCACTAATGCTGTTCTGCGGTTCCACACAGAACTGCTTTGGGTTCTGTCTAAATTTTTTATTTTGAAAGCTTTCATTTCTGTTTTCTTCTTATCTCCACAGCTTTTGTGCTTCTGCTGTTACTTTCAGTTACTGGAGTAGATGAATTTAAGGTCTTCTTCTGTTAGTGCAGCACATTTCAGCTTGATGTTCTGGATTGTTCTCATTTTTTATGTCCTCAATCCTTTGAGATCCTCATCAGCAGTGTTATCTCTGTACTTGGTGAGTTATTTTTGACTCTGTACATTTTTTTCCATGGAGTTGTTGTATTTCTCCTTTTCTTCTGGCCTTATATCTTTGTTGATAGATCTCTCAGTAATTGTTCTTCATGCACATTATTGGATCCAACTTATTTCAGTTATATATTACAAATTGGTCCCTTGATGAGGATCATGGCCTTGTTAATCTTACTTATCTTGTTTTTTTTTATATTTTGCATGTCAGGTAGTCTTTTCCTCTTTTGGACCTAGCATAAATATCTGTCTCCACATAAGCCAGGAGCTTAACTTCCAGCTCCTCATCTCCTGGTCTCAGTTCTGCCTTTCTTCTTCATTCATCATACTGCCCTGTTTTACATTGCTCTTATCCTCCCATGTTGCTTCCTTTTCACTGGTGTCTTACCATTATCTGTTTCAGTACCTTTCTTCTGGTGTTCCTTGATTGTTATTACACTTCTTTTTCTGTTGCTCCTCTTTGGATCTCCTTTTTCTCTCACTAATTTTCTTTCTGTAACATCTCTCAGCTGGTTTAAGGTGTCATCACTCAGTACTTATTTTCTTTCACTTCTCCAATCAGAGATCCTAATTTTCCATCAGTTGCCTTTGGAAGATTTTCCTTTGATATTTAACCATAGCCTATAATAGCACCAGTAGTGTTACCTTCATCTGAAGAGAGTCTGCACTGTTGTTACCATCATCATTAGCTCGCCACCATTCTTAGCTATGAACAAACAGCAATACCTTCCATTTTGCAGCACAGGGTTCTAGTAGTGCAGAGAAATGGAATCTTTGTAGGCCTTGATAATTCTTATTGGATCAATGAAAATTAGATTGCAATGCATGAGCCTTCAGGACACACAGTCTTTTTTTTAAAGCAGGATTCAGAAGAAGCAACCAATGTGCTCTCCAATGCTCAGGTACTAGAGCATTCTTTTTTGTTCACCCAATAAAAGATAGTAAAATTTGCCAGATACCTCTAAGCTTGCCTGACTTCCACTGACATTCTTTAACCCTGTCTTAAGGCTATTAACTTTATCACCAAAATAACCAGCAATTACATTAACGACAAGAAGGTGGAACACCAACTAGTTCCACCTTCAGACAGCAAAACACTGCACGGAGCGGCAGTAGCCACAGAGGCATTCACGGAGCGGGATGCCAGTGGCCAGTAGTTGGTGTTCCAACTTCAGGCAGCAAAACACTGCACGGATAGACAGAAATCACAGAACATATAGAAAGACATGGTTTAGTGGAACAAAGTCAGCATGGCTTTACCCAGGGCAAGTCTTGCCTCACAAATCTGCTTCACTTTTTTGAAGGAGTTAATAAACAAGTGGATAAAGGTGAACCGGTAGCTATAGTGTATTTGGATTTTCAGAACACGTTTGACAAAGTCCCTCACGAGAGGCTTCTATGAAAAGTAAAAAGTCATGGGATAGGTGGCGATGTCCTTTCATGGATTACAAACTGGCTAAAAGACAGGAAACAGAGAGTAGGATTAAATGGACAATTTTCTTAGTGGAAGGGAGTGGACAATGGAGTGCCTCAGGGATCTGTATTGGGACCCTTACTTTTCAATATATTTATAAATGATCTGGAAAGAAATACGAGTGAGGTAATCAAATCTGCAGATGACACAAAATTATTCAGAGTAGTTAAATTACAAACAGATTGTGATATATTGCAGGAAGACCTTGTGAGACTGGAAAATTGGGCATCGAAATGGCAGATGAAATTTAATGTGGATAAGTGCAAGGTGATGCATATAGGGAAAATGAACCCTTGCTATAGTTACACTGTTATGTTCCATATTAGGAGCTAAAGAAAGAGATCTAGGTGTCATAGTGGATAACACATTGAAATCGTCGGTACAGTGTGCTGCGGCAGTCAAAAAAGCAAACAGAATGTTGGGAATAATTAGAAAGGGAATGGTGAATAAAACGGAAAATGTCATAATGTCTCTGTATCTTTCCATGGAGGACCACACCTTGAATACTGTGTACAATTCTGGTCACCGCATCTCAAAAAAATATAGTTGCGATGGAGAAGGTACAGAGAAGGGTGACCAAAATGAGAAAGGGGATGGAACAGCTTCCCTATGAGGAAAGACTAAAGTGGTTAGGACTTTTCAGCTTGGAGGAGGGATGGCTGAGGGTGGATATGAGGGGATCTTTAAGATCTTGAGAGGTCTAGAATGGGTAAATGTGAATTAGTTATTTATTCTTTCAGATAACAGGACTAGGGGGCACTCCATGAAGTTAACATGGGGCACATTTAACACTAATCAGAGAAAGTTCTTTTTCACTCAACGCACAATTAAACTCTGGAATTTGTTGCCAGGGGATGTGGTTGGTGCAGTTAGTGTAGCTGGGTTTAAAAAAGGATTGGATAAGTTCTTGGAGGAGAAGTCCATTACCTGCTATTAATTAAGTTGACTTAGAAAATAGCCACTGCTATTACTAGCAGCAGTAACAGAGACTTGGGGCCTCATTTTCTAAAGTATCGCAGGCCTGCGATACTTTAGGAAATGAGTGTCAGGGGGCCGAAACGAGGGCGGGCCTGCGCTAGCCGACAGTGACCGCACCATCGCGGTGCGATCGCTGCCGGTTTCGCACCCAATAGCGCCACCATAGAAGGTGTAGAATTCAGACGCGAAAAGGGCCTTACCTTTTCGTCATCCGCAACGTCTTCGTGGAGTCGGCCCTGGTGACGCCCCGACTCCTCCTCTTCCGGGGCCGACTCCGCCCCCATTTTGGTATCGCACGCGATAAGGGACTTTTCGCATGCGAAACTTCCCTTATCGCGTGCGATCTCTCTGGAAAATGAGGCCCTTAGTTTTTGGGAAATTGCCAGGTTCTTATGGCCTGGATTGGCCACTGTTGGAGACAGGATGCTAGGCTTGATGGACCCTTGGTCTGATCCAGTAAGGCATGTTCTTATGTATCCAGAGTGGTATAAAACCAGAGGAAAATTCTTAACTGAGCAGAATGGATAGACAAATTCATCTTTATCTGCTCTCATTTACTGTATTGCTGTTATTTTATTATAGAAAATAATAACACTGTATATTGAAGGAGAGTGTATTGCTTCTATTGTTTTTATGATTTTTGCATGTCAATAGAATTTATATTAATATATAAATGAGTGCAGAACCCAGAAGTATTTACCTGCATCGAATGATTAAAAATACTTTGCAATAATTTAACTCATTTATTTTTGCTAACTTTATATATGATTTTGTTGTACTTGATTATAGAATCTATTTTTACAGTAAATAAGTAAAATATGGGTAAGATCACTATGCAATAATAAATGGAAGGATCTGTCCTTTAAATATATAAAAATATATATTTCTTGTGCAAATACAGTATGAAAAGTCAACAATATTTTCTCCAAAAATATGAAATTGCATGTTTCAAAATGAAGCATTTTAGCAGCAAAATTCTATATTACAGTATATATTCACTACACATAGGTTAGGGCATACAGTATTTATGCATAGAATAAGCACACAATTTATGTTGGGGCCACACATGAAAAGAAAACCTTCAGCAAACGGTTGCTTTAATAAGGCCTGTTCCATTGAAAGGAAATAAAACCTGAGTATTAATGAGATATAATTATATATTTAAAATCAAATCTTTTCCCTTGTGCGGTATACAGAATTAATGCCAGTAAACTCACAAACTGCAACATTCTACTCCATTACATCTGCAATGATTAGAGAGAGTTTGAACATCTGGCCTATAATCTGTGATAGAAAACAGCATTCTGCACTTTAATGGACGTCTGGAGGCTACACATATCTGATTTTATTTCTTTGTGTTAACTCTTTGCAGTGTGGAGCAGGCTGATCTAGATATCCCTCATCTCTGCTGTCCTTTCTTTATCTTGCATCTGAATGATTTTATGCTTGCCATTCATGCTCAAGCTAAAATGGCCTCTGCCAGTTTGCAGAAGCATATTTACAAAGCCAGCAAAACGATCCACATTTGGATTTATAGCTGAAACCTCCATTGAAAAACTGTAACAGTGGTAACAATTCGGTCTGCAAGAGCCTACATGTTTTTTTTCAAAATTGCCTAGATGTTCCAAACAGTCTCACGCAATTCATCTTCCTTTAATGATCTTTCAAATGATATTGTGCTTGTCTAGTCCACTGCTTGCAGTATTTGTATGATTTTGATGCATTTTAAGCAAGACTATGAAAGTTTCTTTGACTCGCACTGACTTTCATTCACAAATTGTTCTTTAGCTCATGTAAGGTGTGTGTGTTTTGCCCCAAGCTAAGCAGGTTCTCCAGGGAAAGAAAAGTTGAGAAACGACAAAGATATGATGAATTTACAAGTATTGGAATAATAATGATGTAGATTTATGGAAGTGCAATAAGGCATCAGTACAGTTTCCAGGATTTGTCATTTCTGAAAGGATGGGAACATTCATTTAGAAAAACTGTAGTGCCAAAATAAAACAAAATCCTTATTAAACATTGATATCAGTTTTACAATTATTAGGGATGTGAATCGTTTTTGAATGATTAAAATTATCGTCAGATAATTTTAAAATCGTCCAAAATAGTTAGATATGCGATACAATACAAATGCCCCCGATTTATCGTCAGGGGCATTTGTATTGTATCGTTAAATAGGGCGCGGGAAAACCGGCACACCAAAAAAAACTCTAAAACCCACCCGAACCTTTAAAACAAATCCCCCACCCTCCCGAACCCCCCCAAAAATGTTTTAAATTACCTGGGGTCCAGTGGGGGGGTCCCGACGCGATCTCCTCCCGCTCTCTGGCCACCGCTGCGTTGAGAAATGGCGCCAGTGGCCCTTTGCCCTTATCATGTGACAGGGCAAAGGTAGCGCCGGCGCCATTTTGTTTCCTGGCTCCCGACGTCACGCGTGCGGAAGATCGCCCCCGGACCCCCGCTGGACCCCCAGGGACTTTTGGCCAGCTTGGGGGGGGGCCTCCTGACCCCCACAAGACTTGCCAAAAGTCCAGCGGGGGTCCGGGAGCGACCTCCTGCACGCAGGAGGCCCCCCCCAAGCTGGCCAAAAGTCCCTGGGGGTCCGGGGGCGATCTCCCGCACGAGTGACATCGGGAGCCAGGAAACAAAATGGCGCCGGCGCTACCTTTGCCCTGTCACATAAGGGCAAAGGGCCACCGGCGCCATTTCTCAACGCAGCGGTGGCCAGAGAGCGGGAGGAGATCGCGTCGGGACCCCCCCACTGGACCCCAGGTAATTTAAAACATTTTGGGGGGGGGGTTCGGGAGGGTGGGGGATTTGTTTTAAAGGTTCGGGTGGGTTTTAGGGGTTTTTTGGTGTGCCGGTTTTCCCGCCCTCCCCCAATTTTTAACGATTTTTAGAAAAAAAAACCTCGATCAGATTTCCCTCCCCCCCAGCCAAAATCGATCGTTAAGACGATCGATTACACGATTCACACCTCTAACAATTATGGCTCAAACAGGCCAAGGCGATAATCGCGCGAGAAAAATGGATGCTCATGATTGAGCGCCTGCTTTCCTAAAGCACGCCCGTCCACCTCTCTCGGGCATGCCATGCAGTAAGCTAATGAGCCGCTGCATTAAAAAGGAGGCACTAGGGGGAAACTGTGCGTCCCTAGCGCCTCCTTAGCATCGGGAACTCAGGAGAAGTGGCTGTGCCGCGTTAGGAAAACAGACGCTCAGTTTTACGAGCTTCTGTTTTCCTAACCCATACGCTGGCAAGATATTTTTTTATTATTATTTTTTCACGCTGCTTTCTGTGGTTCCCCCGACAATATCGCCAAAGACTAATAGCGCTCCTCACATGTACGGTAAATGCCATGTTGATGAGGCTACTAACTAGTACCCCTTATGTAAAAAATAATTGTGCGCCCAAAGCACATTTTTTACCTCAAAAATTAACGCCTGCCCTGGAGCTGGAGATAATTCTCAAGAATAAATACTGCTTTTCTGTGGTTCCTCTGACCTAATGTTATGATATTATGTAGATGCTCCAAACAGTCTCACTCATTTCGTCTTCCTTTAATGATCTTTCAAATGATAGTGTGCTTGTTATTTTCTGCTTTTCTGTAAACTTTTGGGGCTCCTCAAGACTTAATGTCAGCTCCGAGGCTGGCGTTAATTTTTGAAGTAAAAATGTGCATGATGGGTGCACAATTATTTTTTACATAAGGGGTGCTAGTTAATAGCATCATCAACATGGCATTTACACGTGAGGAGAGCTATTAGCTATGCGCTAGTTTGGACGCATGCTTTGGATGGGCTAATGCCCTTATTAAATAAGGGGTAATGGATGCGCATCCAAAATGCACATTCAATCATGCGTTAACCTGTGCGCTAGCCCGGGCACGGTATTGCATCAGCCTGAAAGTGTTTTATAACATTCCTTAACACATCTCATAAAACCAACAGCAAACACAGAGAAATAAATAATCATAAAATCCCTGAAAACTATCAACATCACATCAAGACGTATAATCAAATCAGCTCCCATAATTAATGTAACCTGCAGTATGTCTTACTCAGTGATAATGGTTTCTATATATCAAGGTTGTACTATGTGCATAAACAAAATAGGAGAACTTTTCACCTCTTCTGCAAATTTGGGAGAGATGTAGTCCTGTTTTTTTCAAGGGTACAAGGAATAGACAGACATGCTTCAAAGTGACGAAAAGCTGAACAGGGCTATAACATTTATGATCAAGATATCTATATACTGTACAACACAGAGGCAGAGAAAACACATATATATAATGTAGTACTATATAATAAGAACATAAGAAAATGCCATACTGGGTCAGACCAAGGGTCTATCAAGCCCAGCATCCTGTTTCCAACAGTGGCCAATCCAGGCCATAAGAACCTGGCAGGTACCCAAAAACTAAGTCTATTCCATGTTACCATTGCTAATGGCAGTGGCTATTCTCTTCCAAGAACTTATCCAATCCTTTTTTAAACACCGCTATACTAACTGCACTAACCACATCCTCTGGCAATTAATTCCAGAGTTTAATTGTGCACTGAGTAAAAAAGAACTCTCTCCGATTAGTTTTAAATGTGCCCTATGCTAACTTCATGGAGTGCCCCCTAGTCTTTCTACTATCCGAAAGAGTAAATAACCGATTCACATCTACCCGTTCTAGACCTCTCATAATTTTAAACACCTCTATCATATCCCCCCTCAGCCATCTCTTCTCCAAGCTGAAAAGTCCTAACCTCTTTAGTCTTTCCTCATAGGGGAGCTGTTCCATTCCCCTTATCATTTTGGTAGCCCTTCTCTATACCTTCTCCATCGCAATTATATCTTTTTTGAGATGCGGCGACCAGAATTGTACACAGTATTCAAGGGCGGTCTCACCATGGAGTGATACAGAGACATTATGACATTTTCCGTTTTATTCACCATTCCCTTTTTAATAATTCCCAACATTCTGTTTGCTTTTTTGACTACGTTATGTTATTTTAAAACAAATACAATTATGGGTCCTCTTTTCATTATTCTTACTATTTATTTATTATTGTCGCAGGTGCCTCCCCAACTTGAAAGAAGTCACCCAACGTGGCTTACAGATTAAAAGTAAACAAAAATAAACACAAAAATCATATAAATGAAACAAATTGCATAAAACATGAAAACAACACAAAACATCCAGCCTCATGCCTCCATCAACCACAGCGCCTGTAACATAAGGGCCGGATTTTAAAAGATCTACCCGCGTAAATCCAGTGGATTTACGCGTGTAGAGTGACTTACATGCGCCAGGCCTATTTTATAAAGGCCCAGCAATGCGCGTAAAGCCCCGGGTCGCTTAGTCCCGGGGCTTGCAAAAATGGGCGGTCCGGGGGTGGGATATGGGCAGGGCAGGGCCAGAGGCCTCCAACACATCGGCCATTTGCTGCTGTGTCGGAGGATTGCGTGCCGGCAGGCTGCCAGTGCGCGCAACCTGCACCTGCCTCTAGGCAGACGCAAAAGGTTTGATAAAAATTGGGGGGGGGCGGAGAAGGAAGGTTAGGTTAGGGGGGAGGGAACGGGGGAAGCCCGTGGGTGTCGGCGTGCGCAAACTGCACAAATTATAAAATCAGGCATACGTGTGTGCATGCCGGGTAGCGCGCACATGTACGCCCGCGCGCAGGTCTTAAAAGGTCCTTATCTCAACAACTCAGCTTAGATGTGTCATCCTAACCGAAATCCTGTCTCAAATCCATCTCTTCCCAAAATGCATAAAACCCAACTCATTACTTCAACAGCCCCTTCCTATTCCCTTCTAAAATAGTATTCATCTCGATTACTCCTAAAAAAAATACCATATTCAACAGGCCAACACTTACTCCATACCAAGGAAAATAACCAGGCCATAACCTTAATAATTTTGCTTTCATGTTTAGAAGTATTCCCAGCTATACTGCACAAAACAAATTCATGTTTTCCCCCTACATCATTCCAGTCAAACTTAAGGTAACTAGAATATTGAGAGGTAGATTTTAAGAGTCACGCACAGGCGCGAACATTTACTGGCTCTCGTGCATGGACGCAATGATTTTAAAACATACGTGCATATTTGAACATATGTGTATGCACGGGTTTTAAAATCGGCTATTTGCGCGTACACATATGCACGATTTCATATTGACACGCGCATGTGCGCGCAAATGCCACCTTTTTTACGTAAGTAGGGGGGGGATTTTACTAGGCATGCGTGCCAACGCTAGAGCCCATCTTCCCAGATCATTCCTAGGTCACCCAGTTAACCAAGTGGCCTTTCTAACCCCCCTGGCCACGTTGCCTACCTTTCACCCTGTTAGGCCAGACCCCCTAAACCTGGCGAAGTCATTTTATTACTGTTGCGACCGTCGCTGCTCGACATCTCCACTCCACCCTCCTTACCTCCTTGGTGACTCCCTCTTGCTCTAATGCAGGGGTCAGGAACCTTTTTGGCTGAGAGAGCCATAAACGCCACATATTTTAAAATGTAATTCCATGAGAGCCATACAATATGTTTAAAACTAAATACAAGTAAATGTGTGCATTTTATGTAAGATCACACTTTTAAAGTACAATAAGTCTCTGAAAATATTACACCAGGCCTTAAGACACCAATACATCTCCTATTAGGAAAACGGACCAAGTCAGGCTGCTATAGAGTCCTACACAGAAACTACACGCCAGCAGAAAACCTCACCTGAATCACGTGCTGTCCCTCACCTAACATAGAATAAAGAGACCAAAACGCATAACAAGAAGCATGCAGACAAAAACTGAATTGGAAACTGCAACAAGCCAGAGTCTCTGTATGCAGTGTAACAAAGGAAAAAAGAAACATCACACATCCTTATAAAACAAATCAAGAAATATAAAATCATCAGCAGTAAAACTGTACTAACAAAAAGAACATATTTCGAAACAGCTGATGAGTGGAATATCCAATAATTAAAAACTCATATAAAACATTTCCAGATACCAACAAAATATTTCAAAATAGCAGACACAAAGATCCAGTAATGAAAAATAATAAGGATACAAAAATTTTTTTGCTCTGCATACCTGGGAACGTTTGATATCCAGGTGTCCTGAGATTGTTCTGAATTAGCAGGAGGTGGGGTGGTTTGCTTGGAACTTTCTCCTCTCTCAGTCACATACCAGCGCTCTCTCTCACACTGGCTCTCAATGACACACCTATACACACATGCTCTCAGTCACTCACATATACAAATGTTTTTTCTCTCTCACTTATATAGGCTCTTAATTACACATTTACACACATGCTGTCTATCTTTTCACGCTTACACACACACAGGCTTTCAATCACATAAATACATGCTGTCTTTTTCTCTCACACACAGACTCTCATTCACATGCTTACAAACATGTCCTCTCTTTCTCTCATTTACACACAGGCTCTCAATCACATACTCACATGCTCCCTCACCTAAATCAGCTCTCAATCACACACAGACACACATGGTCTCTCTCTCTCATTTAAACACAGGCTCTCAATCACATACTCACATGCTCCCTCACCTAAATCAGCTCTCAATCACACAGACACACATGGTCTCTCTCTCTCATTTAAACACAGGCTCTCAATCACATACTCACATGCTCCCTCACCTAAATCAGCTCTCAATCACACAGACACACATGGTCTCTCTCTCTCATTTAAACACAGGCTCTCAATCACATACTCACATGCTCCCTCACCTAAATCAGCTCTCAATCACACAGACACACATGGTCTCTCTCTCTCTCATTTAAACACAGGCTCTCAATCACATACTCACATGCTCCATCACCTAAACCAGCTGTCAGTCAGACACAGACACACATGATCTCTCTCTTACTTATACACACAGGCTCTTAATCATACATACACATGATCTCTCTCACACACAAAGGATCTCAATCATACACACATACTCTTTCAAACAAACAGGTTTTCAATTACAAACTTACACATACAGGTTCCCAATGGTAAACTTACATTCATGCTCTCTCTCTCACAGGCAGGATCTCAATCACAGACATACTCTCTTTCACATGTACAGGCTCTCAATCATTCACATACATGCAATCTCTCACTCACACACACAGGATCTCAAACACACATGCTTGCTCGCTCATTCACTCTCTCTCTCCCCCCCCCCCCCCCCCCCCCCCGGGAACTCGCGGCAGCAGCAGCCTCCTCCCAACACTAACCTCCTTCATTTTCAGCCCTCGCGGAGGCGAAGGCGGAGTCCCATCGGCCGCGGTTGAAGATTTTCATTTTCCTCCGAGCCGCGCTGCAGTCTTCTTCCCGCGCAGGCACCCGATGCTCTCCACTTCCTCTTCCGGGCCGCGGGAAGAAGAGAGCACCGGCGTGCTCTCTTCTTCCCGCGGCCCGGAAGAGGAAGTGGAGAGCATCGGGTGCCTGCGCGGGAAGACCCGCGCAGGCACCCGATGACTCCAGCGCTGGCACCCGGCTGACACCCGATGACTCCCGCGCAGGCACCCGGATGACTCCAGTCGGCGTGCTCTCTTCTCCTCCCCCCCGCGGCCCAGAAGAGGAAGTGGTGAGCATCGGGTGCCTGCGCGGAAGAAGAGACCACGCTAGTGTGGTCTCTTCTTCCCGCGCAGGCACCCGATGCTCTCCACTTCCTCTTCCGGGCCGCGGGGTGGGAGGAGAAGAGAGCACGCCGGTGCCGCTGACTCCAGCTGTCCTGCCGCGTTCCGCCCGGGCTGACAGCATTTTAAGCCCGGGCGGCGGAGGACCGGGGAGCAGCTGGGTCAGCGGGGAACCGCGAAGTATGGCGACACGTGTCTGCGAGCCAGATGCAGCCCTCAAAAGAGCCATATCTGGCTCGCGAGCCATGGGTTCCCGACCCCTGCTCTAATGGAAGGTTGGCTGCCGCGGCGTCATTCTGCCAACTCCCTCCGGCATCTCCGTAGCGGCTCGACGCTGCAATCCGCCATGATTCACAGGAGCCTAAGGGCGGGCGCGGCACGGCCCCGACTGATGTACCAGCAGTGGCGCGAACCTCAGGGGCATCCCCCCTAAGATGACGTCATCCGTTCCGGATATATAAGGTCTTAGAAATCGCTAACTAATTGAGTTAGCAAGGAATTAGCAAGGGCTTCCGCTACATAAGCTACTCTGCCTCCGCAGACTTACCAGGGGTACCCGCTCCTCGGGGGCCTCACTCTCTCTTTGTTTTTCAGGTCACAGTCAGGAACCGGTACTTGCTCCTCGAGGGCCTAACTCATTCCAACATCTGGACTACTTTTACAGACTATTGTATGAGTGTTACCATCAAGGTTCTGTTCCTGAACTCTGCATACCCTGCCTACTCACTATATTCAGTTTCTCTACAGCTCAGTTATCCAGGATCGCTGTTCCAGTACCTGAGAGACTACAGCCCTGCCGGGCACTTCCAGCTCACTACTGCCACCTCTGGTGGTTCAATATACTGTTTAATAAAAGAACTAGTGTATGTCTGTCTCCATACTCTGAGCCTGACTGCTGGTCCCTCTCTGGATCTTCCCCCGGGGGCGTGGTCATCTGCCACCAGCCCAAGGATCCACCCACAACTACCTCAAACACTAACCATTCATAGCAGAAGTAAGGTTACGCGGTAGGGGACCACAGCGTGCACTTGTGCACGTAAATAGGCATGTGCAGAAATCATGCCTCAGCCCTGGCCTGCCTTTGCCCCATCCATGCCCCTCCCAGACCACACCCACATCTCACTCCTTTTCCAAAAATATTTTTTGTGCACGTAATGGGAGATATGCTCGTTGTCCCGGGCCTATTAAAATCCATGCAATGCGCGCACATCCGAGACATGCACATGTCTCCCGGTTTTGGAACATGCAAGGCTTTTAAAATCAACCAGTGAGAGAGCAACAATGTAGTCTGTTCAAATGCTAATCACCCTACCACATTTTGCATACACGAATAACACAAGAAGAAAAGATTGACTGTTCCTATGCTTAAATAATCTTCTGATATTGCATTTCAAATTGATGTTAAATGCCCTTCTGTATGTTCCACGTGGAACCATCTGTTCACCCTCGGATGTTCAATGTCATCTTCTAACTCCATATCTACAGTAAAGCCCAGGTTTGAAAGATTTCATCTTCTACCCCTATTGAAAGTAATGTGATGAATGTTACAGGTAACACAGTAAGCCTTAATTTCACTGCTTGTAGTATCATCCTCCTCAGAAGTGTAGAACAGCCAGTTTGGAGAAAGATGATCATGCCCTCCAAACTGGGAGATTACCCTGCGGGGTCCTTTGTCTCTTGATCCCCTATTGCCTCCACTGATTCTCTCTCCACTTCTCCTTCTCTTCAAATATTGATTCAATTTCTATGGAAACCAGTGATACTAGAAACAGAGTACCTTCATCTACCTTACCTTCTTTAGGTTCATTCCAGCCACACATCTAGCAGCACCAGCCCCCTTCCCCCAAATCCTCACCTCCATTTATCCCTCCTTCACTCTCAGACATGCTTATCACACAAGCCACAAAATATATAACAAAAAAGGGCAGGACCCAGCAATCCTCCCCCAGGCCTTCGCCTGGTCCGGAGATAACCGGGCGTGTGGGTTCCTCCTGCCCTTCTACAGTGCTTCTCCTCTCTCGGTTTGTGGCACTTATGTGGGGAGAGGATCATAGTCTCGGCTCCCGTTCAGTGCATCGAGCTATGCGTTGGGATCCCGCTCATGCATGAGCCCAAAAGATGTCCGGGGGGGGGGGGGGCCATGCATGCAAGGGATTCCTGGGTGACGGCCAGTGGCACCTGATGATGACGTCAGTGGGCCAATTTAAGGCCCTGGCTGTCATCTCGGGTGCCATATGGCAGCAGGGAATCTTCATTACATCAGCTTCATGGCAGCCTCTCGATGCACATAGTCGGCAGTCGGCGGTGTGGCCTGGAACTTTAACAGCAGGGAGGGGGGCTTTGCACCCAATGGTTCAGCACCGCAGACAGGACCCGGCAGCAGGAGAGCAAATTAGCACTTTGAAGCATCCAGGCCAGTGTCCTCGGCTGTTGATGGGGGGCAGCGAGCTCTATACCCCCTTCCCCCCCACTCTTTCCTTGCATCAAGCGGACAGCGGTACAAAGAAGAGTCAGGTAGAGCAATCTAAAGGCAGGGATTTGGGGGCAGGAGTGGTGGGCAGTGAATGTGTTGGGAGTATGTTGGGACATGACCGATGACCTTCACAATCCGATGCCGTGCCAAGGGATCCTGTGCTGGGAGGTAGCAAGGGCGTGAGTACAAGATGAGCAGCGGCCGGGCCCAAAGTCAGAAGAGGCAGATCGGGGTCATGGAGTTGATGCGGCAGAGGAGGCTGGGAGTCCCCAGTGGACAATTTATTTATTTTTTTATTTTTATTTTTTTCTATACCGACCGGTTTACATTTAACTTCAATTTCGCCTTATAGCGATACAGTAAACAATGGGATCCAGGCGCGACCAGCACGTGGCAATGAAGTGGCAGCTACCCAACCACTACGTGAGAATGTGCATGTTCGTGCACCACGAAGGCCGCACCGGTAACGGCTTTGGGTCGGCCAGGGTATCATGGCTTTCCCGGGAGCCGTGACATGGGCTGGGCAGGTTCCGGGCGGAGCATTTTCCGCTGGATTCGGCATGGGTTTTGGGAGCACAGTGGGCTGACATGGCCCGGCCTATAGCAGTTCCAGGTGTGGGCACCGGGGGCAGGCACCCAAGCAAACAGCGCAATCCCAGTCGCAGGAACTTCAACTGCACAATGGGGCACCAGTTACCCAAACTCTCTGTGGGTGTATTCATGTATTCCCCCTTATTGGCCTACGTACATTCCTACCTATGGTAGTGAATGGGATTGGTGGACAAGCGGCAGCTGTGCAAGTGGACAGTGTTGACCGGAGCAAGGCAACTCATTGACCTTCGACTGGCATTGACCAGGTGACATCAGGAGTTCAGCAGACCAAAGATTCCACCAGAGGTCTTTCCAGGCTGGCAGAAGCGCTATCCAAGTCTGTGGCGCAGGCAACAGTGGAGAATGAGCGACCAGCAACAGCAAGCATCTCCGGCCAAGGTTGGGGCAGGTACACTCTCACCCAGTGTGGGAAATAACACGCTTAAGCAGAGTGAGGGCAAGGATCAAGGGGTGGAGCCTGGCACCACAGAAAAAGGTCAGGAGGGGGCAGTTAAGGCAGGGGCTATAGTGCAGGGCAGGAAGCGGAAGCACAGCAGGAAGTGGGCTGCGAGGACTGTCAAGTTCAAGCAGCTCATCTGATTTATCTGAATCAGACTCCTCAGGTGAAGAAGGCACGTCCAAGACTTCGGCCGATCCGGCTGAGGCAAGCAAGGGACCTCCCGCACTCACAACCATGTCACAATCATGGGAGAGCATTCCCAGGGCACTGCATAAGAAAATCAAGATGTGTATTTATATAGACATCTTTAGCATACTGGAAGGGAGAAGGAAGAAGGATGATAGAAAGAAAGCTTAGGGTCGGGAGGAGGCAAGTGGTCCAGATAATGTGCCTAGGAACATAGTTAACTGAAGTAGAGCATTCCTCCGGATGATTAGCGTGGTAGGGCAGAATGATCCAGGCCAGTAAGGGGCTTATGTTGAGTTACGCTGATACTATCCTCGAGGCATATAGGGTATATGAGGGTTGGACATGGCTGAACTATGATGACCGTTTCCGAGACAAAATGGAAGAGAGCCAATTCATGTCATGGGGCACACAGGACCTGGGGCTATGGCTTAGGCAGATGAAGAGCAAAGCGGCCGATGCAGGCGCAAAGGGCCCAGCTGCGCAAAAACCCAGCAATGCGGTTGGTTCATCATCCGTACCCACTAATAGTAGGGTCTGCTGGCGTTTTACCACTTGTAATTTCCAAGATTGTAAGTTCAGGCATGCCTGTTCAGTGTGCTCCAGGTCCCAGCGGGCGGTTTGGTGTAGCAAGAGGCTTAAAGCGGGGAGTTCTGCAAAAGCCAAATGAGGGTGGTTTGCATGTGAGGGCCCCAACTCCAATCAAATTGGACTGGATGATGTTTTGGCTCAACCGTTACCCCAAGCAGGACGCAGCCTATAAGATTGTATAAGGGTTTCGATGGAGGCTCTGGATTCCTTTCCGGGGTAAAATTCCCAAGAGCTCGGCACGCAATGTAGGCTCGGTGGTGCGACACAGCAAGGTAGTGCAGCAGAAGATCTACACGAAGATAGCTCTGGGTAGGATAGCTGGCCCCTTTGAGGAGATGATGTTTTCTCCCTTGGCGGTGGTTCCAAAGAAGGAGCCAGGAAAATGTAGACTTATTCAGAACCTTTCTCACCCACCTGGAAGGTTGGTGAACAATCATTTGCCACAGGACGAGGGTCTGTGCAATATGCTTCCTTCGGCAGTGCAGTGGCATTGATGAGGCATGTGTGAGCTACGAGATATCCGGGGGGGGGGGGGGGGGGGGCAAATGCATGGGATTCCTGAGCAACGGCCACTGGCACCCAATGATTATGTCGGCAGGCTGCATTAAGGCCCCGGCTGTCATCTTGGGTGCCATATTGGCATCAGGCAATCCTCATTCCCACCCTCCCGCCCAATTTTGATAGTCAAGGTTTCGGGTTGTAATTCAATAGGCAGTGTTAGCATAAGAAACTGTGATTGCATAATGTTATGTTTCTATGACATGTCGCAGCTTGGGGGTAAAGGTAAGCGGGGGCAGGGTACCTGAGCCGTGGCAGGGAGGCAATGTGATGCCGGACTTGCTGCTTGGGGCAATCGATGGACTATGTCATGTCAAGGACGGTTGCGAAGGGTCAATGGGTGTGGCAGCGCCTGGAGGTGGGACCCCCTTGTTCGATGCGGCGGGGGGGGGGGGGGCCGGACACACCATAGCTGTCTTGCTCGAGTGTGGCGGATGGCGTTTTGAGGGCAGCGCAGTGATACTGCATGGGAGGTCACAGTTCGGGTACTATAGGTATTATACTTGTTTCTTTTGTTCAATAAAGCTGCGGCCTTTCTTATCCACAAATGAGTGTGTCTGGCTTATTTTGGAGTTGAAGTCATCACCTTGCAGCTTGTATGTGTAACAGGGGGCGCTCGCTTGGGGGGTGGGAGGAGGCCAGGAGGAATGTTCTGGCTGCCAGGGTTAATAAGAAAGAAAAAAATCTCAAATGGTTTTGATGAATACAATAATTAAACTGACAAATTTAAAACGCTAAACAACACAGTCCCCTCCCTATGCAAAATCTGATTAGTATTTCCTTTTATCTAAAACAACCCCAGGCCTATTTCCAACATAGACCTATCCACCATCCAGATAAAGAATGCAATCATAATTAGTGCAAATATATATAGATCCATGGCTTGTGCCATTGCATCAGTATGACTCTGTGAATGAATGCATATCTATTAATTCATGAAGCTATGAATCTAGAGTTCTAGTATAATCAGATTTAAAAATAAAAATAAATCATTGCCAAAGTATGGTTTGAGCTGGGTCAGTGCTCGCTTTGATGATCTGAATAAATCTTAGGCAAAAATTGCAGATTCAAACTAGCTCAGAGATTTGTTCATCCCTAAAACTGATACAATAGAAACAGAGAACATGAAGACAGATAAAGACTATGGGGTAGATTTTCATGGGTGCGCGTGCACGTCCATGTGCGTGCGCTTCCCAGCATGCACACATGGATGCGCTGATTTTATAACGTGCGCGCGTCAGCGCCCGCATGTTATCAAATTGGTGGGCCGTGCACACATGAGCGCTAGATTTTGTGATCTGTGTGTGCGTGTGCGCGCAGCGCGCGCAAGGGGGGATAAAGTTTTGTAAATTCGTGCGGCGACGCATCTCGGCCTTCCCCAGCTCCCTCCCAGCTCGCTCCAATTAAGGAGCGGACTGGGAGGGAACTTCCCTACCCTAATCTCCCTTCCCCTCTCCTCCCCACCCCCCTAAACCCGTTCCCTTACATTTTTTTTTATTCATATTTCATTGCTCACTGCTCCAACGGAGCAGTAGCAATTGCGCACACCAGGATTCCCTTACCCAGTACGGTGGCAAATGGCCGCTGTACCGGCCACCTCCAACCCTGCCCTGCTCAGCCCCCCCCCCCAGACCACCCCTTCCTGCCCTCTTTATAGGCCCTGGTACTTAATCGTGTACTGGGATTTATGCGCGTGGCCGGGCCCCTTTGAAAATTGGCCCAGCACGCTTAAGGCCCGGGATTTGCGCCCGTGGCCGATTTAAAATCTAGCCGTATAAGCACATCCAGTCTGCCCAATACCCTTCTACATCACCTGCTCAGCTTGGTGCCTTCCTCTCCCACAGAGATTCTCTGTGTTTGTCTCATTTTTTTATTACAATACTAGGGATATGCAGCCCAAACATGTTAGGTTTCACACTTTTTTTTTTTTTTATTTCGGTGGGGGGAGGGGGTGGGAGATTCGTTTTTTTGAGTTCAATAATGGTTTTTCAGTTTGGTATGTTTCCCAAACTAGAAAAAGTTCATTAATCTCCAAACATCCAAAACAAAAAAGCAACTGGCCTCCAACCCCTCTCATGCATCTCAAGGCATCCCCAACCTGGGATGAGTCGGCTCCCCCAACCCCCTCCTGCCTCTTCCTGAGGCCCAGGCCTACCTGGCTGGGCCGAGCCAGGCTGAGTTTTAGCATTTCCCTAGTCCCTCTTGCATCCCCCCCCGAACAATGCACCAAGGTTGGGGACCTCTTCCCTGGCCCCCCCATTTATCCCCTTTTTACAGGTTCAGGTAAAAATAAGAAAAAGGGCAAAAGCAAAGCCACTCATTCCTGCCTTATATACCAGTGACTTAATGGTACTAGCAGCACATAGAACATAATGGCACCACCCAGAATATACAACATAACGCTACTGGCCATAATCTGAGACTGGCGCTGAAGTAACTCACTCCAGCGCCAATCTCAGGGTTGCCATTTTAAGGTGGCAGGATCCTAAGTTTGAATCCAGGTTTCCCTGAGCTTACCCCCATCCTGAGGAGACTACAAAGGGCAGCTCTAGACATCCAATAAAAGAAAAAGGTCACAATACTGCAGCTGAAGACTGCTGAATACTCTTTTTGCCCTGTTGTCAGCGAAAAGTTACCTGAGAGAAGCCGGTGCAGTTCAAAACCAGACTGTGATGTCCACTGGTTAAAAAAAAAAAAAGAGTTCTGTAGATGCCTCAGCCACTGGAAGGGTTAAGCATGCGAGGAATAATAAACCAGGAAGTACAAGGCCACCCTGAAGCAAGCTAACATGCCTGAGGAGGTCACGTGACCTGGTTAACCAATAAGGATTCAGTGTAGCTAAAGAGAGAGAGTCAGTGTGTGTCCCGAGCTGCAGCTGTTGTGGGGAATGAGGCATAAGACCCAAGAGAGAACCAAACTAAGAGATGCATGCTTGGACCTGACAAAGAAAGAAAGGAAGAAAGCAGGAGAGAGAGGCACAGCTGGACGTCCTTTGCCCAGAAGTTGGTGTTCCTCCAAAAATACTCAAGTTGCTAATGCCTGGGCTGATTTTGTTCCCCAAAGGGATTCAGATTATATAACTGGTTAAGAAATTTTTTAGGGATATCAAGTGGTGTGCGAAATGCCTGCAATCATATAGTGTACCACGTACTTTCATGTGCACACATATTCCTTAACAGGCAGATTTTAAATGCCCGGCGTGCGTAAAAAAAAAAAAAAAAAAAAAAAAGGGGGTTACACGCGTGGCCGGGCCTTGTGCATGTTGTGTGCATTTTAGAAGGGGCCCGACCGCGTGCGTAAATCCCGTTATGTGCATAAGTGCCGGGCTGAAGAAAAGGGGCAGTCCGGGGGCAGGGAGTGGTGGGGCTATTTGCCGCTGTACCGGGGAAGGGAATCCTGGCGCTTGCAAGTTGCTTACTGCTCCATTGGAGCAGTAAGCAACAAAATAAGGGAAAAAAAAGGTAAGAGTTTAGGGGTGGGGAGGGGAAGGGAAGGGAGGTTAGGGTAGGGGGTAGGGAAGGCCGCGATGCATCACCGCACGAAACATGCATAATTTCTCCCCCCCCTTTGCACGCGCTGCATGTACATGCACACACAGATTACAAAATCCAGTGTGCATGTGCATGCGGCCCGATTTTATAACATGCGCGCGCTGGTGCGAGCATGTTATAAACTCAGCACATCCATGTGTGCGCACCAGGAAGCGCGCGCACATGTATTAAAATCTACGCCTAAGTGGGGGGTAGCCTGTAAAAACTTTGGTCCAAATTCCAGGGATCTACAAAAGCAGGGGCATATCAGTCTTTTCCCTTGTGCCTGCATAAAGGATTGCATCTCATTTCAGAAAAGAAAAAACAAAATCCAAACCTTTACCCATACTGCTTTCCAGGGATGGGAATTCGTTTACAACGAAATAGGAAATAGAAGATATTTCCTATTTTGTTGCATATTTGGAATCACAAAAAATGATAGGAAAAAAAACACAAAATTTCAGGTTGTTTTTCCTATTCTTTTTTTGGGGGGAGGGAGCCAAAACAAAGCAGCTTAAAAAAAAAACAAAATACCCTAACCCTTCCCTTTTATTAAAATATGGAATCCCCCACCAGCAGAACTCCCCCCCCCCCAACTCCCCAGAACCCACCAAAAATCCCTGGTGGTCTAGCGGGGGGCCCGGGAGTGACCTTCTGCTCCTGGGCTGGCAGCTTCCATAAATCAAAAAGGTACCAGCTGCCCTTTGCTCCTACCATGTGACAGGGGCTGCCCAATGGCACCAGGAGCCCCTGTCCCATCATAGGGGCAAAGGGGGCCAGTTCCATTTTGACTAATAGCCGTCGGCCCAGGAGAAAGAGGTCACCTCCGAGCCCTCCCGCTAGACCAGCAGAGATTTTTGGTGAGTTCTGGGGGGATCAGGAGAGTGGGCTAAACTGGATGGAGGGCTCCACTGGTGGGGAGGGGGTCCATATTTTAATAAATCAGAAGGGTTGGGGTGGATTATGGGGTTGTTTTTTTTGGGGGGGAGGGGGTTTAATGAAAATAAAAACAAAAATAAAACCAGTGATCTAGGGGTGGACGTGAAATGGCCCACCCCCAAAATGATGCTTAAACCAAACCAAAAAATGTTTGTGGAACCACCCCTACTGCTTTCCTCACTCAGGAAGCCTTTGCAGGTGAATTCATCTAAGTTGCAACAGGCTCAGCGAGTCCTCCTTGACAGAGTTGTACCTTGTTATAAAGTGACTAATTATCATAAAAATGGGGATAAACCGCTGGGTAGCTGCATAAACTCATGCACATGCTACAATATATATAATCACTGTTAAATTTGACTCTAAGTATTGCTGGACCGCTGAAGTAATGTTGATGCTGTTTTATCTTTACCACTGTATTATATTGCTTGCTTGCATTTAATGGTATTGCTTTTTTGGCTTTGCCCTGTTCTATTACTGTTAGCAATATCGAATGTTGTTTACCCAGTATGTTAATAAAGAAGGTGGGGAAAAGAAACCCTTGCTGTGGTGGTAGTGAGGTAGGGACACCATCTACCTAGCTAAAGGTTGTTTCTTCTATCCTTCCTCATTTTACCTAAGGAAAAATACACTATCTATTGAGGGGGGGGGGGGGGCTACATAGAAGTGGAGGCACTGCTGGGATTTAGATAAACCTGTACCATATCCCAACAAGTTAAGTGTTATTCTGTGGCTCCTCCTTGCAAAATACAGTAACTCTGACATTGCAAATTCTCAACAATTGGCAAGGAGATGGACTCAGAAAAGGCATTTCTGATGAAAAACATCCCTTTGGGCACAGGTTTGCAAAAGATTGCCTATATCTTAGAAGAGACCATTGGTCTGGACCATGTAAAAGTGATAGGATGGACCTGTGACCCTATGCAGGAGAGCTTAATGGCCTTTTGTGTGCTCCACCACACCAAGTCAGTCAAGGATTTACCTATAGAGATAATGTTCTCAGAGCGAGCCACTCCCTGTAAAATTCTAGTGAAACAGTGTGCTGGCAGGGAAGGAGATGAGACACTAGGTGGCAGCACTTTTGCAGAAGATTTCACCGATTTCCTGACCAAGAAGGGCAAGACTATTACCAAGTTAAAGGAAATGTTTGTTCCCGCTGAAACTGCCTCACATGATAGTGCATCCCTGCCAATGGCTGTTAGCAATGTAATGGATGCAGCCAATAAGCCCCAGGGTGGCCACAGACTTTATAAGTGCTTGAGGACATTCTTATGCAAAGTACCCATCCCTGGAGGAGAAGATGACTATGAAAATTGGATTGAGGAGGCCACCCAGATCGTTTCAGAGTGGGATTGTTCTGCAGTGGAGAAGAAACAATGACTACGGGAGTGTTTGGAAGCCCTAGAAAGCACCTTGGGCACTACTGAAAGAGGGGCTGATTTGTGTTTCCGATTCAGACAAACCAGTCAAAGCGATGGGGAAAAGCTTTCTGACTACTTGAGATGAATGGCCAAAAATATGGACTCCCACCTGCAGAGGACTCAGCTTTGCTGGAGCAGTTAGTAAGAGGGACTCCATAGTCTGATTGGCTGTTAGTAAATTTATGGCTTCATGAAAGAAGGGAGAAAGCCTCCAGGATTCCTGCAATTGCTAAAAGAAATCCGGGATTTAGAGGAGCAAAAGGTGGCCAGCCAAGCACTAGTGAAAACCCACTTAGCCTGAGACTATCTTGTGAGAGACATGGCCAAGATTGCTGAAGTATCCTGCCTGGCTGAATCTCTTAATAAGCTACAAGAGGAGGTAGCTTCTCTGACAGCAAAATGCTTCTTTGTCCCATCTTCATCAGAAGGCCCTACTCTGGGTCCTGCCCCTAAGACAGTTATTGTCCGGGTTGAGGATTGGTCCCACCTGCTTACCAAACTGCACCAGGAGATTGCTGCATTGACAATGGCACTAAGGCCTTCTCTGAGGCCTGAGTCTTCTGACCAGTCACCCCTGAGCTGAGGGGCTCAGAGTGGGCTCAAGCGAATCATACAGTTTGCCATTCATAGGAGCCAGAGTCATCTGGGGCAGTTTTCTGTTACCAATGTTAGGTTCCATATTAGGAGCTACCACCCAGGAAAAAGATCTAAGCATCATAGTGGATAACACATTTAAATTGTCAGCTCAGTGTACTGTGGCAGTCAAAAAAGCAAACAGAATGTTAGGAATTATTAGAAAGGGAATGGTGATGAAATGGAAAATGTCATAATGCCTCTGTATCGCTCCATGGTGAGACCGCACCTTGAATACTGTGTACAATTCTGGTCGCTGCATCTCAAGAAAGATATAGTTGCGATGGAGAAGGTACAGAGAAGGGCTACCAAAATGATAAAGGCGATGGGACAACTCCCCTATGAAAAAAGGCTAAAGAGGTTAGGGCTGTTCAGTGTGGATAAGAGAAGGCTGAGGGGGGGATATGATAGTTTAAAATCATGAAAGAATGGGTAAATGTGAATCGGTTATTTATTCTTTCAGATAATAGAAGGACTAGGGGGTAATCCATGAAGTTAGCAAGTAGCACCTTTAAAGCTAATCAGAGAAAATTATTTTTCGCTCAATGCACAATTCTGTTCTTATATTCTTATGATGCACAATGCATGTTCTTATATTCTTATGATGTGGAAAAGATAGTCATACATTTAGATCCTGTAAGAATCCAGAAGATATATGGTTGGTAGTACAGAAGTTAACCCATTTCTCGCTGCATCCAGGAAACTTCAGTGGAGCCTTGTGAGGAAGCAACTGGAGTCCTATAATGCAGCTAGCTCAAAAACATACCCTATGAATTTTAGCTCAAGTAGTTCCTAATATTCCAAAAGGATTGATAGAGCCCAAGACTATAGTGACCATGAAGGTGGATGGCCATTCTATAAAAGCCTTACTGAACATTTGGTCACAGTTTGGAAATTATTGCAGCTGGATGTTCTCCACTGTGAGGCTCTACTACAATTAATTGACACCTCACTGTTCAACTTTGGGGACTCCCCAATTAACCCCAAGTAGAAAGGCAATGTGTTTTCAATCAATAGGTGGGACATGGTACTAGCCAAGGGGGTAGAGCACTATACCCCTTCATGATCCATGTCTTTACCAAGAAAGGTCCCATCGTCTGGCCCCCAGAGACATAGAGGATGTCAGAAAGCACCTACATGACCTATTAGCTGCTGGAATTATAAAGGAATCAAGGAGCCCCTATGCCTCCCCCTTAGTGGTGGCTAGGAAGAAGAATGGGGCGGACACTGAACACAAGAACTATTCTAGACCAGTATGCTCTGCCAAGAGTAGATGATGTACTAGATTATCTGACTGGAAGCAAGTGGTTTTTAGTGCTGGACCTGAGAAGTAGGTACTACCAGATACCCATGAGAGAAAGAGACAAGGAGAAAACCACATTAATTTGCTCCCTGGGGTTCTACTAGTTTAAATGAATGCCCCAGGAGATAACAGGAGCTGTGAGTATGTTCCAGAGACTTGTGGAAAAGACTGTGGGAGATATGAATCTTCTGGAAGAGCTGGTGTACCTGGATAAAGTCTTTCAGGCCAATACTGTAAAGATCACTCAGCTGAGCACACCGTTTAACCTGTTGTTGGACATGTATTTTCGACATGCGTCCACTACTCCTTCTGCTGTAAGGGGTTTTGTGCATATCCAACCCCCGCCAAAACCAATAGCGCTCATCACATGCAAATGCATGTTGATGAGGCTATTAGTCATTTGCCCAGGATACCAAAAACAAAAAATTTGCGGCCAATCCACACATTTTATGCTCAGAAATTAGCGCCTGCCCAAGGGCAGGCATTAATTTCTAAGCAGCCATAAAAAGTGTACAGAAAAGCAGAAAATACTGTTTTTCTGTACATTCTCTGACATAATATCATAGCGATATTAAGTTGGAGGAAACAGTAAAAAAAACAAAAAAAGATTAAAAATTTTTTTTTGAAAAGTGCCGGAGTATCAGGTTAGGAAAACGAACGCTCAGTTTTACTATCGTCCATTTTCCTAACCCGTGGCAGCCACCTTTCCTGTGTTTCCGCTGCTAAGGAGGCACTAGGAACATAAGAACATAAGAACATGCCATACTGGGTCTGACCAAGGGTCCATCAAGCCCAGCATCCTGTTTCCAAGTGGCCAATCCAGGCCATATAAACCTGGTAGTACCCAAAATCTAGGGATGCGCTTTTGTCCTTAGCTCCTTTTTAGCATGACCCCTCATTTAAATACAGGATCGCAGACCCAGGAGAGGTAGCTGGGCATGCGTTGGGAGAGTGGGCGCTCAACACTGAGTGCCTATTTTCCCTCACACTTTACAGAATTGGCCTGCTTGTTTTTGGAAAGATGCTAAAGGAACATGAAACCAGGATGATGAAAATGTTGGATCGGTTGGAAGCTCAGGGGCTCAAATCGTCCCTAGACAAGTGTTAGTTCTGCTTACCCCAGGTAAAATATGTGGGACAAATTGTATCGGAGAAGGGTATCACTACTGACCTTGATAAGATTGCTGCAGTAGCTTATGGTCAAGGTCCACTGACTTGAAGACCTTGTGGTCATTTCTAGGATTCTGCAGTTATTAGAGATGGATTATTCAGAACTATTCTGCAATAATACAAATGACAGACCCCATAAAGGGCATAGGGAGCCCTCAGAACCTTTTGGTGCCAGGTGGACCTATGAATGTGAAGTGGCTTTCGGAGACATTAATAACTGCTTAACACTTGAATCTGAATTGGCCTTTGCAAACGACCATTTACCATATGGGATTTGGTGCAGTACTATACCAAGAACACACTGATGGCATTCAGCCTGTTGCTTTTGCTAGTAGGATGCTGACCGAGTCTGAGCTTGAATTCTTAGCACTAAAATGGGCCATAATAAACAAATTCCATGACTACCTATATGGTGCCAGTTTACAATGTGCACAGATAATAATCCATTGACCACCATTACTAAGCTAAATGCAAAGGAACACTGATGGCAGACTGATTTAACCACATATGCAACTTAAAATATTGTCCTGGTAAAAACAACATTGATGTTGATGCTCTTTCATGAAGGGCCTACAATAAGGAAGGTTCAGACCAATGGATACAAGTGCCGGAGGATGACATAAAGATCTTGTGTCACCCCGCAAATGAAGTAGAAGCAGTAGTTTTGTTGAGCGCATCTGTCACTACCTTGCCAGTGGCCTACACCAAAGATGCCAATTTACAGAAATCTGATCTCCAGCAGGCTCAGAGATGTGACCCTGGTGTTGCGACTGTCTGGCGAGCTAAGAAGTACCATAGGCCTACTACATCCATGGTGTGACAGCACTCAGATGTTTCCTTGTTGCTGAGAGAGTGGGATTACCTAGTAATGATAGAGTCTAACATGAGAAAATAGTTGGTACTGCCCCAGAAGTTCCAGCGGTATGTATTGCATAGATTGAATGATGGCACTGGGCACATGGATAATGTATACTTTTATTTTATGGTTTCTGGGCAGCTCACAGCTTGTCACTGCTGTTTCTGATTTTGAATTCATATATACCCTGAAGTAGGCAATCAATGAAACATGCTCACTTTGGGTTTTTATTGAATTGATAACTGTTTCTATAATGTATTGCGCATTAAATATGATGTTTTTAATCTCAAGCGTGTTTACTGTTCTATTTATCTGATAGTATATAGGTGAGAGGGACACAATAGATCTTCTCGTCCCTGGCCTTCGGAAATGGGGCCTGTCCCATAACGTCTAGAAATAGTCTCTTCAGAAAACTGGAGGCAGATCCTCACAGGTAAGCAGTTCCCTGCAAGGAATCCTTTTCCCAACACAAGGTTAGGCCAAGAGGCCCAAACTCAATCCCAAAAGTAAAAAAAAAACAGCTCCTCATTACTGAAACTCTAACTCAATCTAGTCACACACTCCTAGCCCCTCCCTGTGTTCAGGAGCTGATCAGCAGTCTCAGGGGAGGTACTGTTTTGAATGATATGCTCCTCTCCTACCTGCTAACTCCAAGGCTGGGAACTATGGCCATCAAGTGAAGACCTAGAGGGTTTCTATAGATTACTCCTGAGTTTAACCCCTTTCATCCTCAAATCCATGACCCCACTTCCAAAGTCAATCCATTAAAAGAAGCTCATTTTTTTGTCTTAGTCTGTGAATACCAGACCAGGAGAAATTCCTTAATGTCAGCTAAGTCCAGGTGTATAAGAAGACTTGCCCAACATCAGTGATCTCTGGATAGTGTTGAACTCATGATATTGGATTTGTCCTAATTCATAGTCTAGAAGTCTAACCACTAACCCACAATCTATCCAGAAAAAGTTCTCATTGTTTGCATTGAGGTACCTAAAATCATATTAGAAAATTCTTAATTGGCAATAATATCATTGAGGTCAAGAATATATAAAGAGACCAGTCACAATGGGTGTCATTACTCTGTCTGAAAACTTTGTAACAGTAATAAGAGATCAGGCAATAAAATTTGTAATTCAAAAATTGCTGTCTGCATTTCATTATTTTAAAATAAGAAAAAGCATGTTTTGAAAAGCAATGAGGACCTGAATGATAACACTTCATCCAATTTGACTGTTCTTCACTATACAGTAATTTGCTGTGTTTTTTTTTATTCCATAAGTATTTATACATAAGCATATCTTTTTTTAAAGGTGTGGCTATGCATCAGTGCCTTGTTGATTTATTTGGCATTCTGCTGGTTACATTTTGCTGATTAACAAAAGCTTTTGAACGCTAATGAACAAAATGTTTATACGTGCTCAGAGCATGCAGGCACAATCTTAGTAAAGAAATCTTAGATTTCATTAATTAATATATCAATAGAAATCAAAGTAGAAAAACTCATCTTGTTATCTGGCTTCTTAGATGATGAACAGTGCCTCGTTAGCTTTAAGCACATCACCCCTGAAACACTACTTTATCCTATATAGATTAATGATCCACTTTACATACATCATCACACATACAGGAACAAATTTGCCCATTATTATCTGCTTTATCTTATATATCTTCACTTATATAAATGGAGACGGCAGAAAATGTAAACTAGCACATACAAAGAAGCAGCAGTTCTGAGGGACGTGTATAAGTGCACTAATCTACTTACAGATAACATTTCCACCATTATTTTGTTTGAATGCATCAGAGCTGCCATATCTATATTTAAAATCATAGGAAGCATCAATAGAAGGTCACGTGTGGGAACTGCAATGTGCCTTTGTTGAAAACGTTGTTGGTAACAGAACGCTGATGTAGTCTTTTATATACAATGGTTAGTTGTGGGTCCCAGTGCAACACTGACTAATTTTCAACGATTATCTCCTGGACCCACTACCCCCCTACGCAACTCCGTTTTGGCGCCTTTTCTTCCTTTGTAGAACTGCATGCACCATAATTAGTCGTCATAAGTGCTGCCCTCTGGGCGGTGTGTTTCACATGCTTAGAATCAGAGGGGCACAATAGAGAAGCCTTATGAAAAGTTCAGTGCTAACGAGTACACCCAGAACTTCCAATCCCACATACTTCCCAGCCTTGCTAGATGTTGCTATCATTACCTAAAAGCTTTGATTCTAGAGATGGTACCACAGGACGGTGCAAGCATAATGCGAAGCGTATAGATTCTTTAATACTCTATAAGAGCGTGACCCTATCTCTGGATTTTTAGCTTTGCTTGCTATTGAGAAAACAGGATTTACAAAATATCATCATCTCTGTATACCCTGCAAGGTGCCCTCCCCCCCCCCCCCCCCCAACCACCACCATATAATAAATATTGGACCATTCGTCCAATTTCTGTCAAAATTTCTGCCACAAATGGTAGAGCACCCAGGGACCTCCCTCACCACCACCCCACAGCGCACCCTTTTTAGGTACCCAATGACCAGGACACTTAAAATCCCTGTTTCTTTTCCTTTCCTATATGAAAACAGGATAGTTTAGTTCAGTTCAATAGAAATCTCACAAGGTTCAGATTAATAACGTTGAAAACTACCCTGCCATTGGTTAGTAGTCATTTTTTTCAAATTTTTTTTCCTCAGTATTGTGGTGAGGGGGATTTTCTTCACTAGTTTTGACTTGAATGGAGTTTATGTGGACTCGTTCTTTCCTGTTCTTCACTTCGCTCCTGTATGTAAGTAATCAACAAACGTACGGCCGAATTTTAAATTGGCCACGCATGCAGATTCCGGCAGTTACGCATGTGGCCGGGCCCTGCCCGCATTTTCAAAAGGGCCCGGCCACACGCGTAACTGCCGATATGCACACAAGTGCCGGGCCTTTAAAAAGGGGTGGGGTGAGGGCAGGGAGGGGCGGGATGGAGCCCAGCTGGGACGCGCACGCTGGCAGTCAGCCGGTACGCGCAAACTACTTCTGCTCCAGGGGAGCAGTAAGTAGTAAAACAAAACAAAAGTTTAAATGAAGGGTAGAGGGGGCTGAGGAGGAGGGGAAGAAGGAGGGAGTTTAGGTAGGGGAGTTCCCTACCAGTCCGCTCCTTAATTGGAGCGGACTGGGCGGGCACGGGGAGAGGCCCAATTGCATCGCTGTGCGTAACTTACTAAACTTTGCACCCCCCTCCCGGGTGCGCCGCCGACACCTACACATGCAGATTATAAAATCCGGTGCGCATGTGTGCACGACCCATTGATTTTATAACATGCGTACACCAGCACGTGCATAAAATCCGCACGTGCAGGTGAATGCGCTGGGAACTGTGATGCATGGATGCGCGCACGCTCACCTTTTAAAATCTACCCCATAATGTGGACACTGGAGACCCGTTTCCAGCATGGCCCCAAACTTGCCTACCACATCTGTTTACATCAAGAGTCATGAGGGGAGACTTTGAGCCAGCCATGTAGCCAAGTTATTGCCTAATGGGTTAGCCCACAGAGGCACCTAAATCCAAATGTTATATATTACACTGGCTATTTAATGGTTTCTCTCTTTTTTTTTTTCTTGTCTCTCTTGTAATATTTTCTCTAAGTAATTCTAAGTAGTTCTCTCAACCTAGCTTGATGTTACCCAAGTAGAGAGTCCATCAAGCTAGGTTGAGAGAACATTGTACAAATCTCATCTTTGGTTGAGTTTCCTCACTCCAAAGGACATCAAATCTTCACAAGAGTGTACTCTTCTGTTCGTAAATCTCATTCTGAATGTCAGTGGCCCCTAACCCACACTAATACCATAAATACCTAACTACGAGGGCCTTCTAGCTAGTCTCTCTCTCTCTCTCTCTCTCTCTCTCTAAATAACATTACAAAGTGCATGCAAAAAAGCCCGTAATGTGTATTCATTGAAAGGATGCTACCACTTTGTCTTTTCCTGCATAATTGTGTCCTTAAAACTTACCTGTATCCAACACTATCAAATTTTCAGTAAGAACAGCTTTCTCAACATCCAAGGAGGAATGTTCTTATGCAGCTGCTTCCCCAGTGGTCATTTGGAACAATGCAGGTTGCATTTATTGGGGAAGCAAAGCAGCTGTAGGATCCCAGTTCTTATGGGTACTGGCAGCCTTAAATAAATCCAAGGGATATGCTGGTAAAGCAGCTTACAATACAGGAGAACTGCAAGAAGGACCACATCTTAATAGGGATTCTTTTGCGCATTATTTGTTGGTTTTGTTATAAAAAATCTAATTTCATTTGAAGATTTTCTTTTAATCAGCTGAATTTTGTTGCTCTGTTCATCCCAACACCTCAAATAATGACTTTTAATTTTCAGAGTTAAATCTAATGTCCATGTATTAAGGCAAATTCCCTAGATCAATTGACATACAAGATGCAAATATTTTTCATATTATTTAAATTTGATTTAAAATCAACTCTCAAGGCACTGGAGTGGATATCCCATAAATATCCAATAAACAGCTCTGGATGTTAGTATGTATATTTTGCATTCATTTAGTTATTTTTTTATGACACTCTCATGACTGCATTAGGTCTCTAGACCAGTTGTTTCCAATCCTTTCCAATTGACCTCACAGTCAGGTTTTCAGGATATCCCACAATTAATTTGCAAGAGATAAATTTGCATATACTGAGTTTCCAATGTATGCAAATATATCATATATTTATTGTGCAGAATTTGTGATTTGGGAACCTCTGCTCTAAGTAGTATGCAGTAAAATTATAAATCAATATACAATGTATTCAGTGTTTTCAATCTAATGCAAAGGATACCTAGATAAAGACATTTGCCTGTTAACAGGCATATCTTGGTAAGTATTCTCAGAGCTGATAATGCTTTAGATAAACACATCAGATCACAGCATCAGGTAATCAATATTTTCTGAAGGTGGAAAGCTTGACCATTACAGCTAGAGGAACAACTAATGTTTGCTTGTATAGGCTGCATTGAACCTTACAGCCAATGTTTTTGTAATGAATTGCCAACACCAGACATCAGAGAGTTACCCAGTTTGTCATGTATCCCATGCAAGCAAATGTCTGACCCTTCTGCTTACAGCTTGTTTTAAATTCACTTGTAAATGTGTTGTCTGTGCATTGACTGCAACATTTGATAGTGCCGACGAGTTTCTATAGTCAACGCCAAGTGGATCCTGGAGAAAGCTGGCTTACGTGCAGACTGTAATAAGTGCACAAACTTTACAGATCTCAGGTTCCTTCTTTAGAAGTGACAGCAAGGGTTATGGAAGGAAGCTTGCGCACCCTATCACTACCTGATCTTTCAAACTTAGCATGTGCTGTTTCCAGAAAACCTTGTTGAGAAGACTACACAGTAAGGAATCAGCAGAATCAGTTCATCCCACTGCCAGGATGCAGCTTGGGGGTAAAGGGGTTTAAATTACATATTGGGGCCAATTTTCAAATGAGCCACATAGCTGCAAAGCCCACAGATACTGATTAACCTGTGGTCTTTGCATCCGTTTTTTTCTTGTAAATATGTTTGAGATTTTACAGTATGAACACAGCCAACATTCCAGTAAAAACAAATGCGAGTGGTTAGAGATAAAAATCTACAAATATTTTCTCCCCTTGGACCCTATCCATCCTATTCCTCTTTTCCCCCTTCTCTTATCAACCAATACCATTTAGTCTAGTTTCTTTGTCTTAAAGAAGGCACTAATAGGTGGCTTCCTTATGACATTAAGACAATCCGTGCAAGTTATTCATCAAGCTTGGTCCAAAAATAACCGTATAATGCTAATCATTATTGTAATCCTCTCCATTTACCTAAGAACTTTTGATTTTCTCCTTTAAAACTTCAGGTACAGCAGACATAAAATGACTCCAAATATCATGGTGCAGTCTTCTACGTTTAATCGAAGTTGCTTCCAATGGCTTTTTATTCCAACATGAATAATTCCAGCATCGCCGCTCTCCATGTTACAATATCTGGATTCTCCTGCGCCATCCACTTGCACAAAACTCATTTCAATGCCTGACTGCCTTTGTTTCAGATCTTGTCTCTCACTTGTATAACCCAGTATGCAAAAAGCTGCTGTGAAGGGGAATTCCTCTGGAATCATTGACGTAAGAAATTCTAATACATTTTCCCAGAAGTACTGAATTTTATTGCATTCCCATAGGAAATGTAAGAAGCTTACCCCTTTATTGGAATATTTAATACATACGTCTGTAATCGCTATATTGGCTTTATAAGCTTTACTGGGCCAAAATACTATTCTGTGCAAAATCTTAAAATGTTTCTCTTAGATCCACACTCATCACTGCTTTGTGCGTATGGGATGAACAAGCATATATGTCATCCTCATCCAAAGAATTCTGCAAGTCTAGCGACCATACTTCAGATAGTATCTGAAATATCTTATAGTTCAAATTTTCAAGTAAATATTTATGGTGAATGTATTTTTTGCACATAGATGCAACAAACACTGAAATCTCCCATTTGTAAGATTACACTCACTGGGAGCCTTTATAGCAGAAATATAACTTTGCAATTGTAAAAACGTTATGTGATATTTTTCAGTAAATTTTTAATGCTTTTTACAATAGTCAAAAGTATGTGCTTCTCCCTTTCGTACATTTAAAAAGGATTATATACACCCCTTCCCTTGCTGCATTAATGTGCTATATATTTTATACATATTTCCTGGTGGAAAATCATGATTTCCCCATCAAAGGTAAACACTAGTGTTGCGCTGGGAGTGGACCCTTTGCCTGGTGCAGGATTGGTACGGCCCTTCGGTCGGACCCGGAGAGCACCTGCCACCAGGAGGCGGAGCACAGGAGGAGACAGAGGCTAGCTGGAGTTTCGCCAATAGCAACCCGGGGTTCCCTCAGGTTGAGCCCTTGGTTACCCGGGCCGCCTGGTCTTAGGTGGGCCTCGCAGGGTCTCCTAGAGAGAAAGTTCAAGAGAATGCTCACCACGAACAAGGGTGCGCGGTCGGTGTTCAGACACTTTCGGCTTTTTTGTCATTTTCAGGTTTTTGGTTGCTGGTTCAGGCCTTTATTTTGCCTCATATTGATTATTGTAATGGATTGTTAGTGGGGTTACCAGCCAAAGGTATTCATAGGTTTTAGGTTATGCAAAATATGGCAGCAAGGTTGATTTATGGCTCTCCTCGAAAGATCAGTGCCTTTATTAAGATTTATTAAGGCAGCTGCATTGGCTTCCAGTTCAGCAAAGAATTCAATTTAAGGTCATGAGTCTAATATATAAACGGGTAGATTTTAAAAGCTACGCACGTGCATCCATATGCGTACGCTTCCCGGCGCGCACACGTGGACGTGCCGATTTTATAACTTGCGCCCACCAGCACGCACATGTTATAAAATCCGGGGGCTGTGCGCCCATGCGCGCCATATTTTATAATCCGCACCGTATGTGTGTGCGGCACGCGCAAGGGGGGGGGGGGATGATTTATGCTAACTTCGCGTGATGACGCTTCCCGGCCTTCCCCAGTTTCCTCTCAGTCCCCTCCAATTAAGGAGCAGACTGGGAGGGAACTTCCCTACCCCCCCTACCTAACCTCCCTTACCCTTACCCTCTCCTCCCCACCCCCTAAACCCTTTCTCCTACCTTTTTTTTTTTTTTATTTTGTTGCTTACTGCTCCATTGGAGTAGCAACTTGAGCGCGCCTTCGGTCCCTTCCCTGGTGCAGCAGCAAATGGTCGCTGTACCAGCCACCTCCAGCCCTGCCCCTCCCAGCACTTTTCTTTGGCCTGGCACCTGCACATAATGGGATTTCCGTGCATGGCTGGGCCCCTTCTAAAATGTGCGCAGCGCGCACAAGGCCCAGCCACACACATATCCCCCGTTTTCCCCATGCGGGCAAAGTATTTACAACAGTTGGTAGAGATTTACAAGCCCAGGAGATGTCTCCAAAAGTCCCAACAGTGAAGGAGGTTTCTAGAATTGCAAACAGGAAGAGGCAACTTTCTGCTTCGGGCCCTGAATTATGGAATTCGGCATCTGTTTTTCCAGAAGAGGGTTAAATCTTGGCTCTTCCCAAGCTAGATTTATGAGCATTTTGAGTTTTTTTTTCTGTGGTAAGATCTAGAAGCAGTAATTCTTTCTGTTTAGGAGCAGCCCATCATTGTATTATTTTAACTATGTGATCTTAGTTCAAATTTTGTATTAAATTGTATGATTTGTTTAGTAGTTTTATTATGTTCAATTACTGTGATTGGATTTTTAAACTTGTTGTACACCACATTGATCAGTCCTTTGTGTGAGCAGTTAATAAGAATGAAGAAAGAAAGAAAGAAAGACATGGAATTCTTGATCATTATTTAACCACATAGGCATATGCCATTTGTAACCTTAATTGGTATCTGTTGTCCAAGGACAATATATTCCACCGGGGAGTGATCTGAGAAAACTAAACTCCCTTTAGTCACCCTACCATCTAAATATTTGATATCAAAATATTATATAATCAGTCCTTGAAAACGATGGGTGTGCCTCACATAATATGTATAGTCTCGTTCCTCGGGATGGAATACTCTCCATATATCCATAATATTTAGACTTTTGCTCAAAAAAGTTATTCCTTTACCCTGTTCCAGCTAGCTTTGCTCCTGAACTCTTGTCCAGCATGGGATCCACCACGCAATTAAGATCACCTCCTAGTGATCTTAGCCAATCCCATACCCACAATAGCTGAAACTAATTTTGTGAAAAACTGATGATCATACTGATTTAGGAGCATACACTGATGCGAATAAAACCGTTTGCCCATACAGTTGATCCTTCACCAAAACAAATCTGCCTTCTTCATCCATTTGTGTACATTCTATGTTAAGACCTATATTTTTGTGTAAAAATGTTGCCACTCTATTCTTTTTAGATGTACCCGAGGAATAAAAGACCTCATTACACCATCTTTTCTGCAGGTTTTTATGCTCTTGTTCTTTCAGATGGGTTTCTTGTATAAATATTGTATTAATATTGTATTAATAAATAAGGCATATGTCAGTAATAACGGATTTTCATTTTTACTTAGAGATGACATGTGCAGTGGCAAATTGAAATGTGCCTGTGTATTAGGATGATGCTGGTGGATTTAGCAGTACAAGACAGTTTTGGTAACATCAAGAAGTGAGAGTCATGATACACATTTTTGGGTAAGAACAGTTACAATTCCCGTGTATAGGTATAAGTGAAGCCCCAGTGGCTTCTAGCTTCAGCCCACTCCGCCTGCTGATGGTGGGGACCCGTAGGCCCTCGACTGCAGATTGCGTCAACCCCACCTCAGCCCAAGAATCCACCTTCTACACAACAGAATATTGTATTAAAGCAAGCTTTGTATTGATTAGTGCACATATAGTTGTAATTATTTAAATGCTTTTTCTACAGATATTTGATTAAATTAATTATACATGACTCCATGTTGTATTATATTGTATAAGTATGTGCAAGTATATAGTCCTTCAGTTGTATATAGCAAGTATGTGCAAGTATATAGTCCTTCAGTTGCGTGTTTCTTATAAGAAATCACATTACCTTGCAATATATATATATATATATATATATATATATATATATATATATGGCCCATTACCTGCTCTCTATTTATTGGTGATCCAAGCCATGCCCCATTCCAGGAAATATATTTAACCTGTGTCCCCCATACTTAAATTTTAGCATCACTTTTATATTTACTTTTTCCTACCAAATTTGCTGTACCCCAGCTTATGCAATAAATTCCTTGGATCAATAGATCACCCCTTAGGGGTGTGCATTCGTTTTGAACTTATATGTAAAACACTACTTTTTTTTTTTTTTTTAACTTAAAAAAGTGATGAGGCGAAAACGATCGGATTTCCAACTTATTCAACATAGCTATGTTGAATACGTTGGAAATCACGATCGTTGATCCTAAATAAAAATTTAAACCCCTCACCCTCCTTAATCCCCCCCAAGACTTACCAAAACTCCCTGGTGGTCCAGCGGGGAGTCAGGAAGCCATTATTCTATTCCTTTGCGATGAGCACGCATGCGCATGTTATTTATTTTATTTATTTATTTATTTCAAATTTTTATATACCGTTATTCGAGACAGCAGTCATATCATGCTGGTTCACATAAAACAGGGGTGCATAGAAAACATAACTATAACAAAGGTGCTGAAAAGGCAGTTACATATAACAGGGTGATAAGAACTTGGATGAGAAGGAAGAGAAAGGATAGGTTATTAAATTACATATGTAAAACAATAGAATGGATAAAATCTGGCGTAGATTTGTTCGCGCCGGGTTGCGTGAACAAATCTACGCCCGCGCATAAGTTTAAAAATCTGGCCCATTATCGATAGACATGACAGCAATTTTCAAATCTCTAAAGGTAGTTGCAAAGTCCATGAGTGCTTTTATTGTCTGAATTTGCATCTTTTCTGAAAGGGAATTATGTGCAGATTGCTTGGGTAAAATGTACCTGTGGAGACATGCACCGGATTTTTCTGTGGGCAATTTTTTTTTCCCATCAAAACAAGGCTGGCTCCCTACTATGCCTGACATTTTTGAGGATACCTTAGTCGGATAGTTTGGGGTTTGGAGGTTATTGTGGAATTTGGAAGCTTCTGGAAGGCTTCTGGTTGGGGGCTTTCTAAAGAAGGGGCGTCACCTCCCTCAGAGGAGGGGTAAGATGGTTGTCTGCTTTGGGGGGGGGGGGGGGGGCATTATTGTTCTATCAGGGAGAGGTTCCTTGACTGCCATGTGCTAGGATGGAAGGGTGATCTCTGCCAGGGGCATTGGGGCAGGGGCGTACGCCATACATTGCCATGCTGGTTTTAATGCAGCTTAGTGCATGGGAACTTAATGAGAGAATATGCATGTGAGAGGTGAATAATAGTGATGCCTGCTGGTAGCATATTTCTCCATTTAAAAAGAAAAACAAATAGGGAAAATGCAGAGCTATGGCTTTAGGAATGCCTTCTAACATAGACAAGTAGAAGGGAGGGTTAATTGTACGGGGTTTGTTTGGAGGGAATGGATTGTGTAGGTCTATGTGGGGAGTGTGTGTGGTGATGTCTTGTGTTCATGCATGGGAAGAGGTATATACATGCATGGGTATGTGAGTCGAGTGGTGGTATGTGTTTGGAGATGTGAAGGTGTATTTGGGGGTAAGGTGTGTGTGCGTGTGTGTATGTGGGAGTGTAGGACTGTTTGTAGTGTGGGGCTCGATAGGTGTAGATGTTTGTGATTTGTCTGCGTTTTTAGGTTGGTAGTGGTTTGTGTGGGTGGGAGGGGTTTCTGGATGGGTTTTTTGTATGCGGATATAGGAGGTCTGGGTTTTGGGAGTATAGCTGTGTGTTTATAGGTAGTGTTTGTCTTTGCAATCTCATGTGGGGTGTTTGTGGGGGTATTATATGTGTGTGAGTTGGGTTTATGTTGGGAGTGTTTGTGCACATGGGGTACCTGTTTAGAGGGTGTGTATATATATATGGGTGTCAGGTAGGGGATGAATAATTGTGCTTGGGTGTATTTGTGTGTAAGGTGGGTGTGTATTCATTAGGGCTAATGTGTGGAAGGGTTGTATGTGTAAGGGATGTGTGTGGGGGGGGGGTTTCTTGGGGATATGGCTTTGTGTAGGTTGTGGGGCATGAGGGTTTGGGAAAGTGATTGGGGCACGTATGTGTGGGAAGTGTGTGTGTGTGTGTGTGTGTGTGTGTCTGAGATATTCATATTTTATTCTGACATTACAAATTTGGAGAATTTCCATACATTTTTGGATAATTATTATGCCTTTGGATGAATGGATAGATGGAGAGACAGACGGATATTGATCTATTTTACATAATTCCGTTTGTTGGAAAGCATAACAAGTAAGGAAAGCGAAGCAGAGGCATAGCTATAGGAATGCTTTCCCACATAGATTTGTAAACGTAGTGGGCAGGGGGGTGCTGTGTGCTTGTGTGGGAGGTGTGTAGAAGGGATTGTTTGAGGGGAATGAATACTGTTGGGTAGATGGTGTGTGTGATTGTGTGTGTTTGAGTGAGATTGTGTTTTGGGGAAGTCTGAGTGTGTATATGGATTGGTGGGTGTGGGTGATGAGGTGTGTATTTGGGGAAGTAAGGTTGTAGGGCTTTTCTTAGTGTATATGAATAAGAAAGTATTTGGGGGATTAATGTGTAAGGGGGTTTGTGATTTTGATTAGACAAAGATTGTGTGAGTGGGAGGGGTCTGTGGAGAATTTGTGTGTATATGGGGGTTTTGGGGTATGGCTTTTAAGGGGGGGAATTTTGTATGTATTTGTAGAGAAATTTTTTTTGAGGGGCTGTTTGTAAGTCGATATAATTGAGTTTGTAGGAGGGTGTTTGTAGACGGAGGTTGTATGTGTATGGGCATATGTGGGATTGTATATAAGTTGGATGTGTGAAGAGAGATTGTATCTGTGGGAACATCTGGGGGATATGGATGTATGTGTGTAAATGAGTGCATGTATATTGTGTGTGTGTGTATATATATATATATATATATATATATATACATACAGTATATCTAAGGAGAAAAACCGGACCAGATCACTTCAGGGAGAGCCCGGGGCAGAGCCAGGCAACAGAGATTACAGGGGAGGACTGTTCCCAGGCTCTTTGATCCAAGGACCAGCCAATGGGAGAAAGGAGAGAGGCTTGATTATACACCTGAGAAAGGCACCTGGGGAATGCACACACCTGAACCCATGATGACGGAGGAGAAAGTCACTGGGGATATGTTGGAGTTTAGAGGAAAGCTCAGCTCCTCAGAGGAGGAGGAGGCCATGGAAGTGGAGGTCCCTGCAGTGGAAATTACTGGCACCGACATGGAAACAGAGTACGTGGGATTACTCTGTTTGATTCTTTTGCCTGGTTTGTGTGTGTGTGTGGTTTTTTTTAAGGACTGGGTGGCCTGTGGCCTGCAGCACAACCGAGGGGAGCAGGGGAGTGTTGTGCTACTGCCTAGCAGGGCGGTTTGCTGGCCGGAGGGCTAAGCTCATTTGTCTCCCCCAAATGAACTGAGGGGGCTCTGAAACTTGTGTAGGTTTTTTTTCATTCTTGAACTGTTTGTAAAGGAGTGGTGGACACAAACCTCTTTTTGTTTTTACATTGCTGTGGGACGGAGCTAGGGAACCTTAATGTGGTGCATGGAGTCCTGCAGGGTGAAACTGCCTGGAGGAGTCTGACCTGTGGACGGCTGAGCTGGGGATACGACCGGTGCCTCAGGACAATATATATATATCCGATATAAAGATATAAGTGGGTATGTGAAGGTGTGTTGAAGGATGGATATGTGTGTTTGGGTAGGATGGTGGTGTGTGTTGGGGATTGGGGGTTCTGTGGGGAGATAATGTGTGGCAAGATTTTGTGTGTAAGGGGAGTTTGGGGGTGTGGGGGTTTCTGGAGTATACCAGTGAGGCTTGTGTTTACAGGGATGTAGGGGTTTGATTGGGATAAGTGTGTGCGGGGGAGCACACAAATGTGTGAATAAGGATGCACGTAGGAGGTGAATTGAAAAGCACCATTTATTTTTCCTGTCTCTGTGGGGGCATAATTGCGGGTGATTGTGCGTCTTCTAGGATGAGGTGCGTGTATGTGGGGGGGGGGGGGGGGTGCATGCGTGTAGGAAGGATATAGGAATGTGTGAGATGCATGTGTAGGAATGTTGCGTGTAGAATTGTATAGGGTGGGATGTATACGAAAGGGGATGTGTTTGTGTCTGTGGCTATGTCTGGGTGTGAGTGTGTTGGGGGGGGTTGTTCAAAGAATGTTGTTTGTGTGTATTTTGGAAGCACCTTTTTGTGTCATACTTTTCCAGTAGCTTCAGTTATTTCTTCTGTTCTGTTTCTTTCTGCCTGTCTTGCTCTGTGCATAGGCTGCCGGCGCGCGCAAAGCCCCGGGACACGCGTAACTTGTGCAACAAAGGTAGGGGGGGTTTACATAGGGCGGGGGGTGGGTGGGTTAGGGAGGGGAAGGTGCGGGGGGTGGAAGGAAAGTTCCCTCCGAGGCCGTTCCGATTTCGGAGCAGCCTCAGAGGGAACGGAGGCAGGCTGCGCAGCTCGGCGCACGCAGGCTGCCGATTTTGGGCAGCCTTGCGCGCGCCAACCCAGGATTTTAACAGATGCACGCGGCTACGTGCGTATCTATTGAAATCCGGCATACTTTTTTTTTGCGCCTGGTGAGCGAACAAAAGTACGCGCGCGCGTAGATTTATAAAATCTGCCCCATTATTTTCCGTGATAATCCACGCAAAAAGCAGGTGAAACTTTCTAAGTGAAAGTGTGCATGTACATTCAGTTTGCAAATCGGTAAGTCAATGAGTGAAAAGTAGCTCAGGATTGTGTCCCAATGCATTCATTTTTGTAATTGCCCCTTTTATGTTTTGGTGATCTGTAAGTTTAGTTTTGCAAGAACATTTAAAGATACCCCCCATTCGTGGAGCAGTTATGGCTTTCCAGGTGTGTGATCACAACTGTTGTAAGACAAAGTAACGTCGTGGACATACAGACCTATCCACCCAAAACCTGTGGAGACAGCCATAGGGCAACACACCATTGCTTTATTCACATGCTTCCAGATAGTGATGATCAGGGGGAAATATGTATATCTGTGATGCATATATTTACAGAAAGTGTCTTCCCCCCCCCCCCCTGTTAATTGCCTATTCCTGCATCATAATATATATTGTACTAATATGCTTTATTTGAAATTTTCACAAATAGCACCAACTCTGTTTTCTAAAGCCCTGTTCTCATTTTGTATCTATGGAAAGGTTTTATTTGGGATTAGGATTCCCAACGCTAAGTGCAAAATCACTGAAAAATAAAACACGTACTAAATTAAATTATTAACCAAATGTGGGCATTTTGTAGACAAGTTCTCTTAACCCTCACTGTATTTAATTCATCAAGTAATATGGACTTGGCTATTCTACATTTTTGTTTCAGAAAACTCAAAGGTACAGCAGATGAGGCCAAGACTCTGTAATTGAGATTACTAAGTGGGGGTGGGGGAATGTCTTTAAATTGATATCCGATTTTATATATCAAAACACTCATAACCACTTAGGATTGGCACTCATGGTCTAGAAGCTTTTAGACTCAGCACTTTTAAATACAGTAATGCCAAGCATAAGAGAAAGCCAGTAATGGTCAAAGAAATACTGGAGAAGTCATTGAAATAAACATCAATCATTTTAAATCCCTTCACTGGGCTGCTCCTTTGTGCACAGGTGTGTCTTCAGAGCAAGAAAGTGAAAAGCCTCTGAAAAGTATTTTACACTATCTCATCTTATTCACATTTTTTTTTTTTTTGGTTGGTGCATTATACAAATACTCCTAATAGCTTTATTTCTTGAAAATGCAACATTGTACAATGCTCAACATTATATTATCCAATTTGCAGATATAAACAATTGAGAGATAGAGAGAGGGATGCACAACACTTAGGAAGTACAATGTAATACATTTCCATTAGTGAGAGAATAAACCATTACTTACAAGATGCAGACCATATAAATTATGAGGATTTTTTTTTTCCATCATGTATAGAAATGTGCTACATAGAATTCCATTTATACCATACAATATTAATTGTCTAGTGGATTTTATTAACTAGCTTTACGCATGCAATAACTTATGACTCAGTATGCGGTGAATCTTATGGACAAAAGCACCTGGAAAGTGTACCAAATCCTAAAATGCACATACCGGATGATGTTGTTATGCTTATGAGATGGCAATAAAAGAAAAAAAAAAGGTTCTTGAAAGATCAAAATCTTTTAGAGTTAAATAGACAAGAAAAAGTAATACTACACTCCTATAGAGTAAGTTTTGTCAAGCCAACTTTCCGATATTGCTTACAATGCACTTTATCAGCCTTTCATAAATACTTTGCAACAAGTTGGCTAAATCCCTTTCATTATGATGTTTTCTGCTTTAAAATGGCATGCACTTGCAGGATACCAGCACAATCAGCTATGAGCAGGAGAAGCTAACGGAAGATCCATTAAAAGTAGAGAGGTGCATTTGCATTCTAATGAAATGGAAAATGCAATGAAAAACTGTGTTTCCTTTTGTTTTGTCAGAAAACAAAATGAAAAAATGCCGCCAAAAATTCATTTCTTTCTCCCGTTTCCTTTCCTAAGCGATACCAAACTTTCAGTAGGAAATCCCTGCTGGGTACCTTTGCATAGCCCAAAAACTCCACCCCAGGAGCAATAATCAGTCAATACTACTCTGCCTGGTCCCATTTTTTTGAAATGTTACTGGCTGGCTGTGATGTTAGGGCCATTTTATTGTTTGGCCATACAACAACCATGCAATACAACGGGGTCTGACAGGCCAAGAGCAAATGTAGATTGCTACTGCCCCATTCTGATTGCTTCTTGGGCCTGCAACCTCATGGATGGGGTAAGATCTGGTCCAGGGAAGGGGGGAGGTGATGCAAGAAGGCCTGTCGAGGGGGGTGGGGGCAGGGGGAATTTATTTATTTATGTATTTATTTGTTGAGTTTTATATACCATCATTCAGTGAAGCCATCACAACGGTTTACAAGATTCAAATAGTAATTTTCTTAACAATTGTGAATTAAGGTATAACAGGATAAGTATTAAACAAAAGTTAATCTAGTCCAGAAGAAAATCATTTTTTTGAGTGAGGAGGGTTTGTTTGGTGCTGGTTGTAGATACGTTATTTTTGTTGATTTGGTTGGTAGTTCCTTTGGGTGTTAGGATGCTGTGGAGTTTGAGAGTTAGTGTAGACTTTGTAAAACAACCACGTTTTTAGATCTTTTTTGAAAGTTTTGAGGTTAGGTTGGGTTCTCAAGTCTTTTGGGAGGGAGTTCCATATTTTAGGGCAGGCAATGGAAAAAGCTCTTTCTCTGGTTGTTGTCAAGTGAGCATCTCTGATGGGGGGATTGATAAGCGGCCGGTGTTGTTTGAACGTAATTTTCTTTGGGGATTCTGAAAGGTTATGTTTAGGCCAGTTTGACCTTGATGTTCTTTGTTTAGTAATTTATATATGATGGTCATGGATTTGTGTTCATTTCGGGCTTTAATTGGAAGCCAGTGTAGTGAAATCAGAATAGGCGTTATGTGGTTTTTCTTCTTTGTTCCAGTCAGAATTCTGGCTGCTGAGTTTTGCAAAATCTGGAGAGGCTTGAGGTTGGAAGATGGTATTCCAATCAGTAGGGAGTTGCAGTAGTCGATGGTTGAGAATATGAGAAGATGTAATAAAGTCCTGAAGTCGAAAGGGTTAAGAAATGGTTTTAAACGTCTTAGGGTTAGTAGTTTGTGATATCCCGCTTTGATCAATATTTTAATTAATAAATATTTTAATTAATTATATAATATAAATTAATTTATGTAATTAATTTATATTTTAAGGTTTTGGTGGCAAAGGATGGGGAGAACCCAACCCCTTCCTTCCTTTGTAATTGTTCATTCCATTTATTTTTCACTTTGACTAAACAAACCAAACCAAAATAAACAACAAATACAAAATAAATTTTAAAAATGAAAAAAAATGAAACATTTTTGGTGCACATCCTTAATTTAGGTACTTTCTCTTTTCTCATGTCCTTGTCACAAATCAATAATAAGGTGCGCGGCATAATTCACATGGTTCAGAAGAATCAGATAGGGATCATGATGTGAACTCTTCTACTAAGGCACCTGAAACTGGACTGCGACCACCAACTCAATTCACACAGGCCCCCTTTTTAAGACTCTACCAGACTGCCTATGGATGCTTTAGTCTGTTGTCAAACAACTCACGACTTTGGAAATTTATTGACCGATATTTGTCACCAACACTAAACTTGCACATATGAGTCAGGTGAAAGTATGACTCCTTGTTTTGTGATCTTTCAGAGTCAGCATGATGCAGGGAACAACATCCAGGCCACAACTGTTGGGAGGTCATCAACAACCACAGTACAACAGGTCCTGATAGCCATAGAGAATCAAAGAACCAAGACTGAAATCTCTTGGTATTGACATCTGTCATGTGTATAAATAAACAGCTGGACCGAGTGATGCTTTTCACCATGATTTTTTTTTTCTATTTTAGGGTTTATGTTTTTGCTTTGGATCCACACTTCTTATAGGGCTTATGTTTTTCCTTTGGGTCCACACTTCTTATAGGACATGAACTGGCAACTTTCAGTTTTGTATTGTTCTGGATTGCAAACTGGCTAAAAGACAGGAAACAGAGAGTAGGATTAAATGGACAATTTTCTAAGTGGAAGGGAGTGGGCAGTAGAGTGCTTCACGGATCTGTATTGGGACCCTTACTTTTCAATATATTTATAAATGATGTGGAAAGAAATACGACAAGTGACATAATCAAATTTTCAGATGATACAAAATTGTTCAGAGTAGTTAAATCACAAGCAGATTGTGATAAATTGCAGGAAGACCTTGTGAGACTGGAAAATTAGGCATCAAAATAGCAGATGAAATTTAATGTGGATAAGTGCAAGGTGATGCATATAGGGAAAAATAACCCATGCTATAGTTACACAATGTTAGGTTCCATATTAGGTGCTACTACCCAAGAAAGAGATCTAGGCGTCATAGTGGATAACACATTGAAATCGTCGGTTCGGTGTGCTGCGGCAGTCAAAAAAGCAAACAGAATGTTAGGAATTATTAGAAAGGGAATGGTGAATAAAACGGAAAATGTCATAATGTCTCTGTATCGCTCCATGGTAAGACAGCACCTTGAATACTGTGTACAATTCTGGTCGCCGCATCTCAAAACAGATATAATTGCGATGGAGAAGGTACAGAGAAGGGCTACCAAAATGATAAGGAAAGACTAAAAGGGTTAGGACTTTTCAGCTTGGAGAAGAGATGGCTGAGGGGGGATATGATAGAGGTGTTTAAAATCATGAGAGGTCTAGAACAGGTAGATGTGAATCAGTTATTTACTCTTTCGGATAATAGAAAGACTAGGGAGCACTCCATGAAGTTAGCATGTGGCACATTTAAAACTAATCAGAGAAAGTTCTTTTTTACTCAACGCACAATTAAACTCTGGAATTTGTTGCCAGAGGATGTGGTTAGTTCAGCTAGTATAGCTGTGTTTAAAAAAGGATTGGATAAGTTCTTGGAGAAGAAGTCCATTACCTGCTATCAATTAAGTTGACTTAGAAAATAGCCACTGCTATTACTAGCAACGGTAACATGGAATAGACTTAGTTTTTGGGTACTTGCCAGGTTCTTATGGCCTGGATTGGCCACTGTTGGAAACAGGATGCTGGGCTTGATGGACCCTTGGTCTGACCCAGTATGGCATGCTCTTATGTTCTTATGTTCCCAGGTCTTAGGGAGCAAGATTAAGTTTCCCCTAGGAAGGGATCATGTAGAAAAGTTATAGCTGCTAATTAATGAACTCTTCTTTTCCCTCTGCAGCTAGTTCTTGAAGAAGGAATATTTTAAAAACTGTAGCATATCTCCCTTTCAGAAAGCTATATAAACAAAGTCTTAATAGTTATACGGTTTTAGATGCCACAAGCAGTGAATCTTTGTTTTGGCAAGTTGGCGTTACAAGGTTATACTGATGTTGATTCATTGCTTTTTTGTTCCTTTGATCCCATCGGCATTAATTATTATTTTAGTTTTATAAAAACATAAGTTCATTAATTACTGTTGAGTGGCAATACTGTAACTTATTATAGTACTAACATAGAATTGATTTTATACATTAGGAATATCCTATTTGCCACCACATTAGTTTAGTTAATGCAGTATGGTCATGCTGTTTATATTTCTCAATTGGACACTGCTTATACTAGTGTCGTTTTGACATATTATTATAGTATTGATAGAATTTCAAAATTACATTGCCGTTGTGTTACATTTAATATTTTATGTTGTTGAAAGACGTTTGGTTAAGATGTGACATCATTTTTGTCTGGTGTAAGACTTTCAAAATATTTGATTCGTATGATGCTACTCATTGTAATGAGATATGGCCAACAGCATGGTGTGTAAACCGCAAAGTAGTGCACGTTTAATGAAAATGTATTAGTAATTAGATACAGTGTGGTGTGTAAACCGCAATGAAGTGTATCTGTAATATTGATTTAATAGTGATCTATTCTACAGTCAAATGAAACACATACCGGCAAATGTGGCGCATAGTGGGAGTTATTGAATTTTATGTCTTTTATCAGTTTTTATAGCTCTCCATTTTTAAAAAAAATTGGGACAGCACAAATTTAGCGTTGTGATTGACTCACTGAATTCAAGTAGCAGTGAGAGCAACTCGCATGACTTAGGTAATCACTTTTTATTGAAAGCTTCTTTATGTACAGCATGTTTTTTATGTAAGGCAATTTTTATTTTCAATTGTAAGTTTTTAAGCTTCTTTATATATTTGTTAAATTTAGCTGGTGATCTTTTTGATTATGTGAAAAATTGTTTTTACATTTAGAATTTTGTGGATACATCAATTAGTCACATGACAGTGATGTTTCATATAACTACTTGTTATGATCTAAGGTAATATGAACTTTATATATGTATCATAAATATTTTTCTTTCAAAAAATTTTTTTAGAAACATGTCTGTCCTTTTACATATTATGTAATTTTAATATTATTTATTTTTATTAAAAATTTTTAGCCCCTGATGCAGCCTTAAGTGGCGAAACTCGGCCAGAGTCGGGCAATTGAATTGAAATAAAAACCTTCCACGACTTAAGGTTGTCCCTGTGTTGTTTTTTGCCTTGGCTACATGGGACCGCCTTCCAATTTGCTTTATTGGACCTTCCCTTGCTGGAAGTGTCAGGCCACAGTGCTCATGACTGGAGCAAGACAGGTTTTTGCAGGATATGTCAGGCCTGACTGGATATGGTTGAGCATGGGATGCTGCAGCTGGAAGTGTCAGGCCACGATGCTCATGACTGGAGTAAGACAGACTTATGCAGGATACATCAGGCCTGTGGATATGGTTGATGATGGGAGGCTAGGTTAAGTTATAATATCTCTTCAGCTCAGTGTTAGAGTTGATACTTCTAGGGTATTTTATGATTTTTTTGGTCCTTTGAATGGGGCAGTTGAAGATTTTCTATAATGAGCTCTATAGACTGTCTCAACATTGATTTTCTGACTCACTCTTCTGGGCATACTATTGATCTATTGTTTATGCCAAACATTTGGAAAGTTAATGAATGTTTATATGATCTAATGTCGCAGTCATTTTCATGGTCAGATCATGAGTTGCACTCACTGAGCATGTAAGGGTCTCTGGGGTTTTTGATGAAATACAAAAGAGAATTGTGATTGATTTGGAGAAATTTAAATTAGGATAGAAAATCTACTGCTTATCCCTGGAATCTGTCAATCTTTTGGGATCCTGCCAGGTACCTGTGACATGGATTGGCCACTGTTGGAAACAGGATACTGGGCTTGATGGACCTTTGATCTGACACAGTATTGCAAATCTTATATTCTTATGTAAGTGTTAGGGCTCATGGTTGGAGCAAGACACACTTATGCAGGATGCGTCAGGCCTGAGTGGATATGGTGATGACTTGCTGCAGCTGGAAGTGTCAGGCCACAGTGGTGATGGTTGGAGTATGGAATGCTGCATCTCTGTCAGGCCCCTTGGTTAGGGTTGGAACAAGGCATGCCAAAGTTGTAAGTATCAGGCCACACTGTTAGGGATTGAAGACGGAATGCAGCAGCTGTGACACACAGTGTTTATGGTTTGAAAATGGCATGCCACAGCTGTAAGTGCCAGGCCACAGTGGTTATAATTTGAAAATGTCATGCTGCAGTTATAAATGTCAGGTTACAAAGGTTATGATTTGAAAATGGCATGTCGCACCTGTGTCAGGACAGGGTGGTTATGGGTTGAAAATGGAAAGCTGTAGCTGTAAATATAGGGGTCAATTTTCAAAATCCTCAAGGGCGTCCATGTGTGCGTGGTTCCTGGCATGCACACATGCATGCCGGATTTTAATATCAGTGCGCGCATGTGTGGGCAGGTAACGACTTGAGCGTGCGGGGGGGATTTTTAAAAAACAGATTGCAGCGATGTGAGTAGGCCTACCCCAGTTCCCCCTCAGTCCACTCCAGTCGTTACTTACTGCTCCGTCCAAGCAGAAGTAATTTCAGCATTCCGGCCGGCTGCCGGCACACTCTTTCCTGGGACAGGGCTAATGGCCGTTGTCTCAGTCGGCCCCCGCCCGCCCGTAGCCCCCGCCCATGGCCCAACCCTTTTTGCTGGCCCGGCACTTCTGCGCGTACCAGGGGATACGCCGGGCCATTTCTAAAATGCGCTCGGCCGGGTCACGTGCATATCCTCTGGATTTTATGAGCTCCGGGCATCGAAAATTTGGGCGATAATATGTCAGTGGTAATGGCTGGACCATGACATACCACAGCTGTAAGTGTCAGGCCACAGTGGTTACAATTGGAGTAAGACAGGCTGTTAAAGGATAAGTTATTCTTCAGTGGTGGTGTTTGGAGAAGAGGCAGAGAATCTCAGTGGAGTCATGTCCCAGTTGTGTTTTGCATACTCCACTCTTTAGACATAACTCCACTGTCTTCCCCTGTCTGCTTCTCCTCAACAACTGTTTGAAGTGAAGCAGGCATGGGGGAGTCATTAGAGTTATGTCTCAGTGATGGTGTTTGCAAACACCACCACTGAAGTATGATTCTACTGCCCTCTCCTGCCTGCTTCACCTCAACAACTGTTTGAAGAAAAGCAAGCAGGGGAAGTGAGTGGAATCATGCATCGGTGGTGGTGTTTGGGGAAAAACAGGCAGTGGAATCATGCATCAGAAGGTACATTTGGGGAAAGGAGGCAGAGGAACTCAGTAGAGTCATGTCTCAAAGGTGGCACTTGGGGAAAAGAAAGCAGAGAAACTGAGTGGAGTCATGCCTCAGAGGTTACATATGGGGAAAAGAAGGCAGAAGAAAGAAGTCGTGCCTCGGAGGTTGCATTTGCGGAAAAGGAGACAGAGGAATTCAGCAGAGTCATGCCTTGGAGGTGGCATTTGGGGAAAAGGAGGCAGAGGAAATCAGCAGTCATGCTTCGAAGGTTGCATTTGGGCAAAAGGAGGCAGAAGAACTGAGTGGTCATGCCTCAGAGGTGGCATTTGGGGAAAGGAAGGCAGAGGAATTCAGCATAGGACTCAGAGGTGACATTTGTGGAAAAGGAGGCAGAGGAACTCAGTCATATCCCGGAGGTGGCAAAAGCAGGCAGAGAAACTCAGTGGAGTCATGACCCTGCAGTGGAACATGGCAGGCAGCAAAGGTTGTATCAAAGTCCTGAGGATGTATGAAGTGGATGGCACTATAAGGCTGTTGCTGGATATGCTGTCAGGCCCCAGTATTGTAGTTGGGAACATGTCAGGAGGAAGCAGGAGGATTGAAGCCCCAGAGTCGTTGCCAGGGATGTGTCAGAAGGAAGTAGCTAACATAGACTCCATTGTTGTTGAAGAGGATGTATCAGGAGGAATTAGGAAGATTGAATCCCCAGTGTTGAGGTTGAGAATGTGCCAGAAGGAAGCAGGCATATTGAAGCCCCAGTGTTGAGGTTGGGAACATGTCAGGAGGAAGCAGGGAGTGACAGGCCAGTTTTCTGGGTGGGGACAAGTCAGGAGGAAGTAAGCTGAGTCAGACCCGAGTTTTGTGTATGGGGACAAGTCAGGAAGTAGCATATTGTGAAAGGCCCCAGTTTTGTGAATGGGGACAAATCAAGGGGTAGTAGGGTGTGATGGGCTCCAGTTTTCTAGGTGGGGACATGTCAGGAGGAAGTAAGCTGAGTCAGATCCTAGCTTTGTGGATGGCAACATGTCATGAGGAGCATTTTGTGAAAGAAACCAGTTTTGCAGATGGGGACAAGTCAAGAGGCAGCAGGGTATTACAGCTCTTAGGCTTAGATTCATCAAATGCTATAAATTTTGCATGAATAACGCCCATGATAAGGAAAAGGGGTGTGGTTAGGGTAATTTTTTAGTTACCGCAACACATGCTATTTTAACTCTTCACATAGGTATTTTACCACAATGCATGTTAAATTTATCACACCTGAAATATTTACACTTCAGAGCTTGTGAAGTGCCCAGACAGTCATTTCCTTAGTTTGGGCTGATGATGAGAGGGAGAGAGGATAGAGGGTGAGAGGGAGGGAGAAAGAGAGAGAGAGACTATAAGGTTCTCATATAAGTCAACTATAACACTATAGTAGTAGGGTCAACTAATACCTCAAGGTGAGGTTTTGGTGGTGGTCTAGAGTTTTGGGGCCAATTTTACATTCATAGTGAGACGTATGAACAGCACAGAACACATCAGTGAAGATTTGATGTGATTTGGAATGAGGAAAGATGAGATTCCTACAATGTACTCTCGCCCTAGCTTGATGCACTCTCTACCATCAAGCTACAGTGAGAGGACATTGTAGAAATCTCATCTTTGTGTACCTTTATTCCTTCCAAATCACATCAAATCTTCATTGATGTGTATTATGCTGCTCGTACGTCTCACTGTGAATGTAAAACTGCCCCCAAAACACTAGACCAGCACCAAAACCAATGCCAAAAAGTTATAGAATCATGCATTTCGTGTGCAGAAATCCAAGGAAGCATTACACGATAAAGATACGATACTGATTTGCATGGGGGAAGTGATGTCACCAACCTTAATAGCTGCCTAATTGAGGAGCTCCTACTACCCTACTGTGAAGCTTGTGAAAATAAGCATTTTAAAAATATCTGATCTCACTAATAAGAAGCCAGAGAACAAAACTTACTTTCCTAGAGGCTGCACCTAAAGAAAAACATTGATTTAAATAAGTTTTCATACGGAATGGCAGCGCTAGAGCTCAGCAGCGATAACGGTGACAAGATGGCCAACCTCCACGTGGAGGAGCAGAGCGCAGCAAAGGGGGAGAATCGAGTTATCGCTCAGAACTTGACAGCCTATGATTCAATCTTGAAAGCAGACTTTATAAAATGGTTCAAGGATCTGAACACTAATATTGGTGGGCTCAAAGCAGAACTGTCACAACTTATAGCTGAGCTGTGACGCGATGTTGGTGAAATTGGCCATAGAGTGGAAGAAATGGAACACCAAATGGAAGAAGAATTGGTCACCAGTGATAAATTATCAAAGAAAGTCTCAAATGTTGAAGCAGCACAAGTATCCATACAAGATAAATTTGAGGATCTAGAAAACAGATCCCAATGGTGCAATTTGCGATTCCTGGGGATCCCTGAGCAGGAAGAATATCGCAATGCTGTTCAGGTGGTTCAGTAGATCAGCAAATTTTTATTATTGAAAGAAAAAGAAGATATACCCTTGGCTGAAATCCAAATAGAACAAGCGCACAGAAGCATAACAATCTCCCAAGAGATATAGCCTGTTACCAGAGTTTCCCAATGAAAGAACAAATTTTGCAGACAGCAAGGAAAGAAAATCTGATTCAGTGGCAAGGTAACAAGATTACAATATATGCAGACCTTGCATCATCTACCTTGCAATAAAGGAAAACCTTCACTGGGGTTACAGAGGCTTTGAGATGGGAGAATATAAAATATAAGTGGCTCTTTCCCTTTGGTTTAGTGTTTACAATTCAAGGAGTCCCATCCAGAGTGAAGACATATAATGAAGCTGAACAGATCCTTAAAGCTGCTGGGATATTAACATCTCCTCCAATTGATCCTCAAACTTCAACACAGGAACTGTTTAAAGAGACACCATGATTGCAAAGAGTACCTGCTGGAAGAAGGAGGCTACGTAGAAATTCTGGTGGCTCTACATCCTCCAAGACTTCTGAAACCTGACTATGAGATTTTTACCAACAGTTGCGGATGAAGGCTTAACATTTACCTAGAACCACAACAGAGTATTGCTAAACTTAAAAGGACAAACATGTCTTTTTTGACTGAGCAACATAATCTGCAAAAAAATTCGAGTTATATGCATTTCTTGCTAGAGAGACACTGGCTATTCTATAGGGAGTATATACAATTTGATAAATTATTTAGCAAACGCAAAATTAGTGAAATAGTACTGTCATATTTTAAACAGTTCAAATAGACTGAGGTTGTATAACTTCATGGTGTTGCGGTCCCGACCACTTCCCTTCTGTTAGGGCCCAGGCCCGCCTACCTCCGCTTCAGGGATCACCGCATTCCGCCCGCTCCGGACCCCGGGGGCTTCTCTCACTTCACGTGGCGGCCACCATTACGGGCCTGCTTCCCTTCAGTCTCACGCGCGTGCGTGAGGACGTCCGTCTTGAGCGCCCAGCTCCCGGAAGCCCGGCTCCGCCCGCGCTGCTGACGTCACGCCCAAGTCCTGATATAACCGGCGTTCAAACACTCTCTCATCGCCTCGCAACGAGGTTCACAACTCCGTAGTTGTTCTTAGTTGCGTTCCTGGTGATCTCCACGTTGCCTGCTTCTGACTCCGGTTTGCTTCTGACTCCGCTTCAGCCCGCTGCCTGCCTCCGACTCCGGTTTGCTTCTGACTCCGCTTCAGCCCGCTGCCTGCCTCCGACTCCGGTTTGCTTCTGACTCCGCTTCAGCCCGCTGCCTGCCTCCGACTCCGGTTTGCTTCTGACTCCGCTTCAGCCCGCTGCCTGCCTCCGACTCCGGTTTGCTTCTGACTCTGCTTCAGCCTGCAGCCTGCCTCCGACTCCGGTTTGCTCCTGACTCCGCTTCAGCCTGCAGCCTGCCCTCCGACTCCGGTTTGCTTCTGACTCCGCTTCAGCCTGCAGCCAGCCTCTGACTCCAGCCTGCTTCTGACCCCGCTTCACCCACTACCTGCCACTGTCTCCGGTTGCTACAGACTCCGCAGCCGCCCGCTGCCCTGCCTTCAGCCGGCCCTCGGCCCTGTGCAGCCGGTTCCCTGCCTTCCGGGTACCTTGGACTTCCTATCCTTTCTGCTTGCTCTGGTCCCGGTCTACGCCCATCTCAGCCTCTGGACTTTCTGTGTCAGCTCCAAGTTCCGAGGACCCGGGACCCTACGGGCTCCTCCCGGGGGGTCCCTGGTTCCTGGGTGAACCCTTCCAGCTTGTGGCTCCACCCCTGGCCTACCCTGTCTCCCTAGGTAGGCTGGCCCAAGGGTCCACTATCTCTCCAGCAGTGTCCAACTGCAACACATGGTTAATGTTAAATGCATTAAAATATTTTTTAGATTGAAAGTGGTGGGGTGGCGAGGCATTGTGGGTGGGGCACTTCTATCTCTCACTTTAAGCTGGCCAGGAATAGCCGGATACGATGGATAAGGATAGGGTAGGGGGAAGGGGGGTTCGAGGGAGGTTTTCATCATCCACACTTTTAGCGGGGGTTTTTTGGAGGACTATAGGGAGACATGGAGACGTATATGCAGCAGAAACGGAAGATATTGGGTTGGGGGAACTGAAGGTTTATAATAAAGAGAAACTTAGGACCAGTAATAGTGATAAGCATTAGGGATGTGCATTCGTTTTGAACAAATGTGCAATCCGTAATGTATAGGTCCTTATTCGTTGCATTCGTGGGTTCACGAAACACATGGCAAACCCCCACGAATGCAACATATCATATGTTTCCATTCTTTTAGTTCGTGCTGCGGTGTTTTAGAAATAGAAGGCCATGTGAGAGTAGGGGCGGCTTGGCCTATCGGGGGATCGAGCTTCCCCTGGTGGGCCAGACTAGTGGATCACATGGCCTCCTCTGCTCTGGGCCATTGAGAGCGCCGGGCCGAAGAAATGAATAGACCAGGCCGGCGGGGCCAAAGAAATGAAGATGGCCACTGCCAGCCGCCGCTGGAGAAATGAAGACCGGCACAGCCAGCCGGCAATGGAGACGAGCTGTTCAGCTGGGGGCCTTTGTGTGTATATGTATTTGAGATCGGAAGGGTGCTTCTGTGTATGTAAGAAAGGAATGATGCTTCTGTGTGTGTGTGTGTATGTGTGGTGTATATGTGAGAAAGGAATGGTGCTTCTGTGTGTGAAACAGGGAAGGTGCTTCATATTTGTGAGATAGGGAGGGTGCTTCTGTGTGTGTATGTGTGTGCATGTGAGAGAGGAATGGAACTTCTGTGTATGTGAGAAAGGAATGGTGCTTCTGTGTGTGTGTGTGTGTACGTGTGGTGTGTATGTGGGAAAGGAATGGTGCTTCTGTGTGTGAGACAGGGAAGGTGCTTCTGTATGTGTGTGGTGTATATGTGAATCAGGGAGGGTGCTTGTGTGTGTCAATGTGTGTGTGCGAAAGAGAGATGGATCATGTTTTTGGCTGGCTTGTGGCTGTGAGAGAGGGCATGTATGTGATTGAGCCTGTAAGTGAGATAGAACATGTGTGTGATTGAGAGCTTGTGTGTAAGTGAAAAAGAGAGAGCCTGTGTGTGATGGAAAGCCTGTGTGTAAGTAAGAGAGAGCGAGAGCATTGTGTGATTGAGAGACTGGCCAGAGAGATGACTTGTGAATGTGTGAGAGACTGATCAGGGAGATGACTGGTGTGTGTGAGAGAGAGGAGAGACTGGTTGGGGAGATGATTGGTGTGCGAGAGACAGAAACTGGTCCTGAGGGTGTGTCTGGTGTGTGTGTGTGAGAGACAGAAGAGATTGGTTGTGGTCCCTAAGGAAGAGGACAGTGAGGACAGCTTCAGCAGCTACTGCTGCTTCTGGTGTGGCCTAAGGAAAAGGAATAGGAGAGGGTAAGTAAAGGTGGCTTTTTAAGTTCATTTTTCTTGATTGACTACCATTTTAATTATTGGGTAGTATGTGATGTATCTGCTGTTTGAAATATTTTATTAGTCTTTGGTAAAGCTTTCAAAAATTTGCATGAAATTATTTTATTAGTATGATTTTACTATTATGATTAATGCTTTATATATCTTCATTTTATTGATTGTTTCATGAGGAATGGTGAAATTTTTGTTTTTCCATTGTTGCACTGTATAGAGTCTGGCGTGATGCATTTTACAGTTCAGTTGTTCTGAACATTTCTATTTATACTTTATGTGGCTTTATTCTGTATTTGGTGAGGATTTGTGTTCTGCATGCAAAGACTGAGATGAAGCATTCTTTTAATATGTGGTTTCTCTGTAGGGATCTGTAGTAGCTTTAGCTTGCCTGTTCTGTTTTCCTGAAAGGAGGTGCATTGATATTTTAGATTCTGGTGTAATATTTTTGGTATTCTTTTTCATAGTAGGGTTTAGGGATGTGAATCGTTTTTTGACGATTTAAAATATCGTCCGATATATTTTAAATCATCAAAAAATCGTTAGGGCCACGATACAATACCAATTCCCCCGATTTATCGTTAAAAAATCGTAAATCGGGGGAAGGGGGAGGGCAGGAAAACCGGCACACTAAAACCCCCACCCTCCCGAACACCCCCCCCAATGCTTTAAATTACCTGGGGATCCGGCGGTGGTCCAGAACGGCGGCGGTCCGGAACGGCCCCCTCAATAGAATCGTGTTGTCTTCAGCCGGCGCCATTTTTCAAAATGGCCGCCGCAATATGGCGGCGGCCATAGACAAAAACGATTCGACGCAGGAGGTCGTTCCGGACCCCCGCTGGACTTTTGGCAAGTCTTGTGGGGGTCAGGAGGCCCCCCCCAAGCTGGCCAAAATTTTCCTGGGAGTCCAGCGGGGTTCCGGGAGCGATTTCTTGCCGCGAATCGTTTTCGTACGGAAAATGGCGCCGGCAGGAGATCGACTGCAGGAGGTCGTTCAGCGGGGGTTCCGGACCGCCGCTGAACGACCTCCTGCAGTCGATCTCCTGCCGGCGCCATTTTCCGTACGAAAACGATTCACGGCAAGAAATCGCTCCCGGAACCCCGCTGGACTCCCAGGAAAATTTTGGCCAGCTTGGGGGGTCTCCTGACCCCCACAAGACTTGCCAAAAGTCCAGCGGGGGTCCGGAATGACCTCCTGCGTCGAATCGTTTTTGTCTATGGCCGCCGCCATATTGCGGTGGCCATTTTGAAAAATGGCGCCGGCTGAAGACAACACGATTCTATTGAGGGGGCCGTTCCGGACCGCCGCCGTTCTAGACCACCGCCGGATCCCCAGGTAATTTAAAGCATTTGGGGGGGGGTTCGGAAGGGTGGGGGATTTAATTTAAAGGGTCGGGGTGGGTTTTAGGGGGGTTTAGTGTGCCGTCTCACGATTTTAACGATTTTTCACGATAGTTTACACACCCAAACGGCAACAATACGATTCCCTCCCCCTCCCAGCCGAAATCGATCGTTAAGACGATCGAGGACACGATTCACATCTCTAGTAGGGTTGTTATTCTTTGAGTGTTGGCAGATAGTACTGTGTTGATACGGGAGGATCATGCTGAAATATATCACAATAGGTATGATGCCATATGAATTCCAAGATGCAAAGTTTTCTTATTGGTATCACAACAGTGCATGAAATTATCACAATAACGTATATATTAATTTTACCTCAGAATGTCACTTTTCATGTGAAATATGTGTTAAATGCATAATTTAAAATTATGTATGGGGAGGAGGGAGTAGGGCTCCAGGCTGTAAGGTTTGCCTAGGGTGCCTAATATCCTTGCACTGGCCCTGTGCACAGCAGTAACGCTTCACCCCACCCATGTGTGTTAGACTCCTTGGTCCGTGTTTCAAGACGGGTCGGGTGGACAGTATGCCCCGGTTGACAGTCGCGCCACATGCTGAGCCTCATCTTGTCTTGCCTCCTTGTCTTTCCCCTATCAACACCACAGCAACCTGACTACCTCCGCTCTGCCAGCCTGTGTTGCCCCTATCAACTTTCTGCCACTCTGCCTTGCTGCCATACTCCAGATGACTCACTCAACTCCTTGTGGTGTTCTTACAACTATCATGGTTCCTCAGTGTGTTGGTGCAAGTCTTTCTGCTTGCTATGTTCCCCCTTCATTGTGCTGTAGGATGTTAATGCCACTTGCCTTGCCACTTTGCCTGTCATGCTGCCTTCAAAGGTTCATGTATCTGTTATCAGTGCTCTCTTTTGAAGCTGTGGAGTGTTTTTGACACTCTCGCTGCTGCTTTGCACCTCTGTTAAAGCACTCTTCTTGCCACTCCTGGTACCCTTTTGCCCCTTTAAAGTGCCTTAGGCTCTTCATGCCACTTTGGTGCCACTTTGCCACAGTCTAAGCTCTTTTCTCATTCTGATGATTGCTCCCCAGAAATTTCATCAGAATTGATAAGAAAACCCCAATTCTGCAGCCAAAAATAGGCTGCAAATATTTCCCCCATAGACTTTAATGGGAAACGGAAAACGAACAAAACGAATCAAACGAATTGGTATTTTTCCCATGAAATGAATGCAATGAATTTGGGTCCTGGCAAAACGAATAAGAATGGAAACAAACTTTTTCCTTCTGCACATCCCTAATAAGCATGTTAAGACTATATTACATTAATCATGACAGAATAGTCTCTATTAATGCTAAGGGATTGAACTCCCCAAGGAAAAGGAGCCTATTTTTCAAGGAGATGGGGTGCTTACAAGCTGTTATAGTGTATGTACAAGAGACCCATATGAGGAGGTGGGATGGGAGTCTGTTATGGAGAAACTGCCATTATCCTAAGGGTTTTTTTTAGCTCCTAATAATCTATTAAATAAATATGGTGGAGTGGGAATTTTGGTGTCTCAAAAAATCTGTGCTGACTTTCAGATACTTTATCAAGAGGAGGGAGTTCGAATCTTGATAGTGCAAATGAGCACCCCTCAGGGGAAGTATAATTTAGTAAATATATACGGTATGATCCTAATGATAATCATACAAATTTCTATCAGGACCTTAAAGCACAAATAGAGGCACTGAGTGGTGACTACATCATTTTAGGTGGGGATTCTAATTTGGTTTTGAACCCTCTCCTAGATACTTCTCAAGGAAAGAGTTCTATCCCGAAATCTCAATGTAAAGGGCTTGGTGGATATATGGCGGTTTCTACATACTAATACATGAGATTATACTTTCTATTCGCCTCCGTACAATTTATATACCAGAATAGATATGTTTCTCATTGATAAATTTCTACTTCCTAGAGTGGCTAGGGCATCAATAGGAATCATATCTTGGTCTGATCATGCTCCTATAATATGTGACATTTAATTACTACCAGATGACACAGATAAATACTTTTGGCGATGTACATAAGAACAAAAGAATATAAGAACATGCCATACTGGGTCAGACCAAGGATTCATCAAGCCCAGCATCCTGTTTCCAACAGTGGCCAATCCAGGCCATAAGAACCTGGCAAGTACCCAAAAACTAAGTCTATTCCATGTTACTGTTGCTAGTAATAGCAGTGGCTGCGACCGGGACCAGGAGTCATGGCCGTCAGTCACTGCGGTCCGCAACCGGGGCCGAAGACTCACCCAAGGCATTGGGCCACCTCCGGGGATTCCACAGAGGCAGGCAGGCCTCTTTTGTAATACCTTCACGGCCGCTGCTGCTGCTGGGCCCGGCCGCTTGTGTTCCTTCTTAGCCGGGCTGACTCCTCCCCCCTCTGGTCTCCCTAGAGCTGCACACGCGGCAGGAAATTGTCGTGGCTCCTCCCTGTGAACTTCATCTTCCAGGTTGCTATTTAAGGCTTCTTGGCTTGTAGTTGGTGGTTCTGGTGCTCTGAATTCCTGTCTTCTCAGTTCCTGGTTCTGCTTCTCTCCATTGGTTGGAATTCTTCAGGCTTTGACCCTTGGACCGGCTTCTGACTATTCTTCAGGCTTTGATCTTTGGACTGGCTTCCGACCATTCTTCAGGCTTTGACCCTTGGACCGGCATCCAACGATTCTTCAGGCTTTGACCCTTGGCCCGGCTTCCGATCATTCTTCGAATTGCGGCTCCTGGACTGACTTTCAACCTGCTGAAGGAGCCAGCTATCTGGACTATACAACCTGCAGGAGGCGCCTGCATCCAGATCTTTTCTCTGTCCTCAAGGGTCCACCTGAGTCCAGCCTTGCCTTCCGACGGTAGGGACCCAAGAGGGGTTACCCTCTTGGGTAGTGTCAACTCTACCTCGGACCAAGGGTCCACCTTCAGAAGCATAACAGGCTATTTTCTAAGTCAACTTAATTAATAGCAGGTAATGGACTTCTCCTCCAAGAACATATACAATCCTTTTTTAAACACAGCTACACTAACTGCACTAACCACATCCTCCAGCAACAAATTCCAGAGTTTAATTGTGCATTGAGTGAAAAAGTACTTTCTCCGATTAGTTTTAATTGTGCCACATGCTAACTTTCGTGCCCCCTAGTCTTTCTATTATCCGAAAGAGTAAATAACCGATTCACATTTACCCGTTCTAGACCTCTCATGATTTTAAACACCTCTTTCATATCCCCCCCTCAGCCGTCTCTTCTCCAAGCTGAAAAGTCCTAACTTCTTTAGTCTTTCCTCATAGGGGAGCTGTTCCATTCCCTTTATCATTTTGGTCGCCCTTCTCTATACCTTCTCTATCACAACTATATCTTTTTTCAGAGACGGTGACCAGAATTGTACACAGTATTCAAGGTGCGGTCTCACCATGGAGCGATACAGAGGCATTATGACATTTTCCGTTTTATTCACCATTCCCTTTCTAATAATTCCCAACATTCTGTTTGATTTTTTGACTGCCACGGCACACTGAACCAACAATTTCAATGTGTTATCCAGTATGATGCCTAGATCTCTTTCTTGGGTGGAGCTCCTAATATGGAACCTAACATTGTGTAACTATAGCATGGGTTATTTTTCCTTATATGTATCACCTTGCACTTATCCACATTAAATTTCATCTTTATTTCAAGATACAATATTTATTAACCAGATTCAGTTGGAAATCAATAATTACATTTGGGAAAACAATACTGCAGAGGTATCCACAGCGTCAATTTGGGAGGGTCTCAAGGCAGTGATCCGGGGTCATCTGATTGCAAGAACATCCTACAAGAAAAAAATCAAGCATAAGCAAAGATGCAAAACTTGAAGAAAAAATTAGAAACTTACCTAGCATAAAAAACCTAAGAAGATTTGAGACAATTATATCTAGCTAGACAGGAGCTTCAAAATTTAAATATATCTGAGATATCATTTAGAATTAGTAAAACAGCACTTCTTTGAGGGTGGGAATAAAGTTGGGAAACTATTAGCACAATTCTTATGAAAGAACAGAATGTCCGCACAAAATCTTAAAATCAAGAATGAAGCAGGGAAACATTTATATAAGCCCAATCACATTAGAGATAGATTTGTGCAGTTTTATACTGAACTGTATGGGATGGACCCCCCTATCTCATTGACTGAGATAGATAATTACCTGGTTACTATATCGTTACCTTCTATTGATTAGGCCCAGAGGGAAGCTCTTAATAAGACAATAATGCCTATTGAAATTCTACAAGCTATTAAGGAATTGAAGCCAGGCCAAGCCCCGGGTTAAGATGGATTTTCGAGCAAATTTGATAAACTATTTGCCAATTCTATAGCTCCCCTTATAACTAAAGCTTTCAATGCGCTGTTAGAGGAAACCACTTTAGCTCCACATACGAATATTGTAGGGATCACGGTATTACCTAAACCAGGTAAAGATGTTACTCAATGCAGATCATATCAACTGAAATATCTTTTAAATTTAGATCTCAAATTATTGGCTAAACACCTGGCTAGACATCTAAGTGATTTGCTACCTAAGGGGGTCATTTTTTAAAGCTAGCGCACGTGAAGTCCCTTTTCAAATGCAATAGCTAAAAAGGGGCGGAGTCGGGGTGGTGTCTGCTCCGGAAGAGGAGGAGTTGGGGTGGTGTCTGCTCTGGAAGAGGAGGAGTCAGGGCGGACACTGCGAAGACAGCATGGACGGTGAAAAGGTAAGGAGCCTTTTCGCTGCCCATTTTGCGCCTAATAGCACCACCTTTTATGATGGTGCTATTGGGTGCGAAAGCCAGCAGCGATTGCACCGCAGAGGTGTGATCGCTGTTGGCTTTCTCAGGCCTGCCCCCCCCCTCCCGCCCCCCGTTAGCATGCGATTCAGGGAGCCCTGCGACACTGGTAACTCTAGGCCTAAGTTAGTACACCCAGATCAATCTGATTTTATACCAGGACGAATGGCTTCAGACAATGTGTGTAGAGAAACTTGATTTGGTATGCTAGGATACATAAACTCCCAACTCTTCTTATGTCAGTGGACACTGAAAAAGTGTTTGACCGGGTTCACTAGGCTTTTTTATTTCGGGTCCTGGAAAAATATCAACTGGGGGACAATTTTGTTTGCTGGAAAAAACAATTCTATATTAACTCAAAAGCAACCATTACATTTAATGGAAGTTATTCTAAAACTTTCAGAGTAGGGAGAGTTACACGACAAGGGTGCCCTCTGTCACCCTTATTATTTGCATTAGCTTTAAAGCCATTTGCTACAAGTTTAGAAATGCGCAAACAATTAAAGGGATAACTGTGGGTAAATCTGCTTTCAAGATATCCATGTTTACAGATGATATCCTCTTTACCATAAGCGAGCCAGTACATTGTCATTATTAATTAAGGAACTAAATTTATATGGCACGGTGTCAGGCTTTAAAATAAATACTGACAAATCAGAATTAACTCCAGTTTGGCTCTCAGATGCCTCTCAAAAACAAATAAAAGTACAATTTCTGTTTAAGTGAGCTAATGCATCTATTAGATATTTAGGGGTTAATCTGAGTGGCACAGGGATAGATTGATTTTCCTTAAATTTTAAACCGTTAGCAAATAAGTTATTTCTAGATTTAGATGTATGGCATGCATATAATCTAATTTGGATTGGTAGAATAGCAACTATAAAAATGAACATTTTACCTAGGTTGTTATGCCTATTCCAAACTCTGCCCATAGAATTGCCTGATTCTTATCTGAAGTTACTCCAGAAACACATTTTTTCCTTTATTTGGAGAAGGAGACTACCATGGATTTCCAGGAGGGTTTTATATCAGCCAAAGGCTCAGGGAGGACTGGGAATCCCAGATGTTAAAAAATACTACTTGGCAGCCCAATTGAAAGCTATAGTTGACTGGCATGTGGTAGTGGATACCAAACAATGAAACATAGAAACATAGAAACATAGAAATGACGGCAGAAGAAGACCAAATGGCCCATCCAGTCTGCCCAGCAAGCTTCACACATTTTTTCCCTCTCATACATCTGTTTCTCTTAGCTCTTGGTTCTATTTCCCTTGCACCCCCACCATTAATGCAGAGAGCGGTGATGGAGCTGCATCCAAGTGAAATATCTAGCTTGATTAGTTAGAGGTAGTAGGGGTAGTAACCGCCGCAATAAGCAAGCTACACCCATGCCCATTTGTTTTTACCCAGATTATGTTATACAGCCCTTATTGGTTGTTTATCTTCTCCCCTGCCGTTGAAGCAGAGAGCTATGCTGGAAATTCGTGATGTATCAGTCTTTCTCCCATGCCGTTGAAGCAGAGAGCCATGCTGGATATGCGTCGAGAGTGAAGTATCAGGTACATTTGGTTTGGGGTAGTAACCGCCGTAACAAGCCAGCTACTCCCGTCTTTGTGAGTGCAAATCCTTTTTTCCACATTTCCTCTTGCTGTTGAAGCTTAGAGTGATGTTGGAGTCACAGTAACCATGTGTATGTTTATTGAATAAGGGTATTGTCTCCAGGCAGTAGCCATCATTCTGGCGAGTCACCTACTCTTCATTGGCGGCCTCTTGACTTTATGGATCCACAGTGTTTATCCCACGCCCCTTTGAAGTCCTTCACAGTTCTGGTCTTCACCACTTCCTCCGGAAGGGCATTCCAGGCATCCACCACCCTCTCCGTGAAGAAATACTTCCTGACATTGGTTCTGAATCTTCCTCCCTGGAGCTTCAAATCGTGACCCCTGGTTCTGTTGATTTTTTTCTTATGGTAAAGGTTTGTCGTTGCCTTTGGATCATTAAAACCTTTTAAGTATCTGAAAGTCTGTATCATATCACCTCTGCTCCTCCTTTCCTCCAGGGTGTACATATTTAGATTCTTCAATCTCTCCTCGTACGTCATCCGATGAAGATCCTCCACCTTCCTGGTCGCCCTTCTCTGTACCGCTTCCATCTTGTCTTTGTCTTTTTGTAGATATGGTCTCCAGAACTGAACACAGTAATCCAGGTGAGGCCTCACCAAGGACCTGTACAAGGGAATAATCACTTCCCTTTTCTTACTCGATATTCCTCTCTCTATGCAGCCCAGCATTCTTCTGGCTTTTGCTATCGCCTTGTCGCATTGTTTCGCAGACTTCATATCATTAGACACTATCACCCCAAGGTCCCTCTCCTGCTCCGTGCACATCAGCCTTTCCCCCCCCATCGAATACAGTTCATTCGGATTTCCACTCCCCATATGCATGACTTTGCACTTCTTGGCATTGAATCTCAGCTGCCATATCTTCGACCACTCTTCCAGTTTCCTTAGATCTCGTCTCATTCTCTCCACTCCTTCCGGCGTGTCCACTCTGTTGCAGATCTTGGTGTCATCCGCAAAAAGACAAACCTTACCTTCTATCCTGTCCGCAATGTCACTCACAAAGATATTGAACAGGACCGGTCCCCAACACCGATCCTTGCGGTACACCACTTTAAAACCGCTCTCTCTTCAGAGAAGGTTCCATTTACTATCACACATTGTCTTCTGTCCGTCAACCAATTTGCAATCCAGGTCACCACCTCGGCACTCACTCCTAAGCTTCTCGTTTTATTCACCAGTCTCCTGTGCGGAACCGTATCAAAAGCTTTGCTGAAATCCAAGTATATGACATCGAGCGCTCTTCCTTGATCCAATTCCTTGGTTACCCAGTCAAAAAAGTCGATCAGATTTGTCTGACAGGATCTTCCCCTGGTGAATCCATGTTGCCTCTGGTCCATCAATTCTCCGGACTGTAGATAGTTCACTATTCTCTCTTTCAGCAGAGACTCCATTACTTTTCCCACCACCGAAGTGAGGCTAACCGGTCTGTAGTTGCCAGCCTCCTCCCTGTTCCCACTCTTGTGAAGCGGGACCACCACCGCTCTTCTCCAATCTCTCGGCACCACTCCCGTTTCTAGGGATCTATTGAACAGGTCACACAGTGGACCCGCCAGAACATCTCTGAGCTCCCTCAATATCCTTGGATGAATCCCATCAGGCCCCATGGCTTTGTCCACTTTCAGGTTCTTTAGCTCTTCCCATACATTTTCTACTGTAAAAGGATTTTCATCTATTCCACTTCCCTCCAGTTTTTTGTTGTGTAGAGATGGTCCTTCTTCAGGGTCTTCTTTAGTGAACACAGAGCTGAAGTATTCATTTAATATTTCTGCCATTTCTTCGTCTGTCTCCACACATTAATCATTACCACCTTTCAATTTCACTATACCACTTTGGACCTTTCTCTTTTCGCTGATGTATCTGAAAAATGTTTTGTCACCATTTTTTATCTCCTTGGCAATCCTCTCTTCTGCTTGATTTTTTGCCAACTTGATTGTTTTCTTCGTCTCCTCAGTTGATACAAATATTCTTCTTTGTGCTCCTCCGTTTGGGATCCTTTATATTTCTTGAAAGCTGTTCTTTTAGCTTTAATTTTGTCAGCCACCTCCTTTGAGAACCAGATAGGTTTCAATTTTCTTTTGCTTTTCTTTATGTTTCTAACATATAGAGCAGTTGCCTTGGTGATTGCTCCTTTTAGATTGGTCCACTGCTGATCCACATCTCTCTCGTTCTCCCATCCTTTAAGTTCTTCCTCCAGGTACTTTCCCATTTCCTCAAAGTCTGTGTTTTTGAACTGTAAAACTCGGGTCTTTGTGGTTCTTTTCCCTATTCTATTAGTGATATTAAACCATACCGTTTGATGATCACTGCTGCTGAGGTGGGCACCCACCTGGACATCTGAGACATTATCTGCATTAGTGAGCAATAAGTCGAGTATAGCACCTTCTCTCATGGGTTCCAACACCCTTTGTTTGAACAAAGATACTTGCATGGCATCCATTATTGCTCTACTATTTTTAGTTTCTGCAGATGGGATTTTCCAGTCTACATCTGGCATATTAAAGTCACCCACGATCACCACTTTTCCCTTCCTACCTATCTTATGGATGTCTTCAATCAGATCTCTGTCCAGCTCTTCCTTTTGGTTTGGAGGCCTGTAAACCACTCCAATATAAATGGACACTCCGTCATCTTTTTTTAGGTCGACCCATAGAGCTTCTTCTTTACCCCAACTTCCTTGTAGCTCAGATGCTTGGATGTTGTTTCTGACATAAAGAGCCACACCTCCCCCTTTTCTATCCTTTCTGTCCTTCCTTAACAAGTTGTAGCCTGGTATTGTTGTATCCCATTCATGAGATTCTGTGAACCATGTTTCTGTGATAGCAACAATGTCCAATTCTGCCTCAGCCATTAGGGCCTGCAGATCTGGGATTTTATTTCCCAAACTATGAGCATTTGTGGTCATAGCCTTCCAGGTACTCTCTTTTAGGTTATTGCTTTTCCTCGACTCCTTATGAGATATTAGTTGAGATTTGTTATTCACTTTACTCTTTCTGTTTGTAGTTGTGCCACTGTTGACAGAGTTATCCATCTCAATTAGATTTTTCTTTTGGTTATGGATCTTGAAATACTGCATGCATTGTGTTTTTTCTCTCTTTTCTGGTAATACTGCAATGTTTTTCTCAAGAACTTCCTCAGTTTTTAATATAGAGAAGGCTTGTTCTTTTTGCATTCGGTACATTGTGTGTCTCCTCATCACAGGTCTAATTCTACCAGAGCCCACTGTCTTCCTGGATTTTAAAGAATTTTTTAATGACTTGTTTGAGTGGGGGGGTATACCTGTTGGCTGCTCATCTGTCAAGAATGGGTGACTGTGGGTTCTACCTGAGCCTAATGGATCTCCTTTTTCTTGACTCCTGGTTTTTCCGTGATATTGGGGAATTATTATCTGAGTAATGCAATGTGGGTGTACTACCTTTAATTGAAGCTAATTGAGCTTTTATCTCAGTCAGCTCCATTTTCAAGGAAGAGAGTTGTGCACAAATTGGGCAAGCTCTAAGTTTCCAGATGCTTTCCCTCAGAATAAAGGCTCCACAGCAGTTACATTGGATAGTCCTCATCTTGGTAGTTTGTGATTTGTATTTCCTTGACTGTTACCAATGTCCTAATTTATCTCGCTGCCAATGGGAAGTTAGGCAGGCTTTATTAGAAAACAAGCCCCAGGGGTGGGTGGGTAGAGGGGTAGGGAGGGAGGGAGTCAAACAGTTTTGCCTGGGACAAGCTGGGTAAAGCAGGTCACTTCTGGACTGTTGCCTTTGCTTTTTTGGTCAATTGTTTTAAAAAAACAGTCTTTATGCCCCAATTTTAGTTTGAACCAATTTTTGTGCCAACTAACTCCAAGGGAGAGTTTAAAAAGCTGTTTAAAAGCTGTTTTAAAAAGCTGGAGAGCTGTTTGTTAGAGACAGTGCAGAGTTTTGGCAAATAATATCCCCTAGCCAGCCAGATATGGGTGTCTCGCCAACATAGGACTATAACAAGCAACATATCGCCATTCTCATTACATACTATCAGGCTTTGGGATAAATGGAAAGTAGCACTTATAGGCGATCGATTAATTTCTGCAGGTTCACCTATCTGCCATTATAGGGATTTTCCCCCGGGTCTTGCAGCAGGTAGATTTTCCCAATGGCATAGATTGGGTCTGCAGGTACTGGGACAAATGTGGGAGAAAGGCCAAATAGTACAATCTAGAACAAGACAGCTATCATATTGCGGCAACAGATAACTTGCATATATACAGCTAACTCATTATATGAATTCTTATCATATACAATCACAGCTATAGATGGAAAGATAGTTTATGTTTTTCAATTAAAAAAAACACCAAAAGTTGATATCTAAGATATACCTTTTGGGAAACCTGAAATCTCCTATCCCGCATATTAAAGCCTGGGCGACAGATTTAGGCAAGAAACTGGAAGAGGAGGATTGGGACATATGTTATGCTTACATTAAACGTAGATCCATATCAGCAGCTCTTCTGGAAAATGGCTACAAATTATTGTATCGTTGATTCCTCATGCCAACTAAACTTCACAGGATATATCCCACAATATCTAATCAATGTTGGAGAAATTGTGGTTATGAAGGCTCAATGCTTCACATATGGTGGACATGTCCGGATGTCTTTGGATTATGAGACTCTGTCTATCGAGTTCTCTCTGAGATGCTGGGTCAACAAGTTGATAAGGACATTAAAAGCAGCCTGCTAACCTTTCCTATACTGATCCTTGATAAATATCAACAGCGATTAGCAACTCAAGTATATTAGCTACCTGTCTGGTAATAGCTGCAGCTTGGAAACAAGAGATTTGCCCAGGACTTGTAGAGATTTTGTGGAAATTATCCACTGTTTATTATTTAAATAAATTGACAACAATTTGTTCGGATACAATGGGCAACTTTAATAGAATTTGGCAACCATATGAGAACTGGGTAAAGGATAATGTTGAATGATGTATGCATTACAGAAGTGCAATGAAACTCATATTTGACCCTATTGTTTTCAATTATAGATTGAGGTCTTTATAATCATATGAAAAGTGATGGATGATCAAAAGGGGTGGGTGGGTAGGGAAGAGATGGAATGTTATAAAATGTTTGGCCAATCTTATGTATAATTGTTCAGTTGTTTTATATGTTACGGATATATAGGACTGTATGTATTATTTGCTTGGTTTGGCCGTAATAAAACAATGAAAAAAAAAAAGATACTGAGTGATTTGTATCAAGCAGCAGATAGACCTGGAGCTGATCACGTTAGATAATCTTAAAGTATAACAACAATGTGATATTAGTGGCCACAGCCTGCTAGGATCCATAGGGAGAGAGATATCCAGTAGGGATGTGCATTCGTTTCATTCGTTTAATTCGTTTCATGTTTCCCATTACATGTCAATTAGAAGTGCATTCGTTTCATATGTTTCATACGTTTCATATTACATGCTTGTATAGGAAACGTATTAAACGTATGAAACAAATGCACATCCCTAATATCCAGTAGAAAAAAAAGGAGGAAATAGTTCTGGTAAGACGTCACCTAGAATATTGTGCCCAGGCTTGGATTTGCCAATAGGCACCCTAGGCCTGAGCTTAGGGAGGCAAAAATATGGGGGCAGAAGGCCAGCTGAAGATTTGTGCCACTTAGCTGTGCTGAATCTCACTTAGCAAAGAATATTTCTATGTTCTCTGCTTCATCCCCTCCCCTTCTAGTGCAGAGAACTGGAGTGTACGGGTAATGCTGGACGGGAGAGAGCAAAGAAACCACTCTGCTCTCTATTCCAGCTTCTCCTTTCTGTTCAGTGCAAGGAAGAGGAGAAGAACGGGTAAGACCAGAGCAAACAGCAGGGATCACTCTGCTCCCTAATCCAGCTGTCCTTCTCTTGTCATTCAGGGACATGAAAGGAGAGGGCTGTGCTTGAAGCAGATAGACCTTCTGCTTCGTTGTTCGGCAGAGAGAGAGGAGGGAGTGATAGTATCAAAAGTGCCTAGGGGCAGCAAATCTGAAATCTGTTGCTGATTGTGCCCAATTCTGGAAGCTGTATTTCTGGAGGCAGTCCAGAGAAAGGCAATCAAAATGGTGCATCCAAAGGTCATGCTCTTCCAGAGGAGGTGGTGTAGAATTCAAAGGGGCATGGGGTAAACATTGTGGATCTCTAAAGGCTAGAAGACAGAAATGAGAAAAGCATGCAGGGAGGTAACTTGCTGGTATGGCAGTTACTACCCTTAGCAGAAGGCATGGAGGTTACTACCCTTAACCAACATGCTTTGATGCTTTTAATGCAACTGCAGCATTGTTCCCCACTTAAACAGCAGGGGGATATGAGGAATTCAATTCAGACGACAAGTGAGAACCCCAGCTTTCATGGTCTGGGAACATAAGAACATAAGAACATGCCATACTGGGTCAGACTAAGGGTCTATCAAGCCAGCATCCTGTTTCCAACAGTGGCCAATCCAAGCCATAAGAACCTGACAAGTACCCAAAAACTAAGTCTATTCCATGTTACCGTTGCTAGTAATAGCAGTGGCTATTTTCTAAGTCAACTTAATTAAGTTCCTCCAAGAACTTATCCAATCCTTTTCTAAACACAGCTATACTAACTGTGTTTATACTAACCACCTCCTCTGGCAACAAATTCCAAAGTTTAATTGTGCGTTGAGTAAAAAAGAACTTTCTCCGATTAGTTTTAAATGTGCCACATGCTAACTTCCTGGAGTGCCCCCTAGTCTTTCTATTATCCAAAAGATTAAATAACCGATTCACATCTACCCATTCTAGACCTCTCATGATTTTAAACACCTCTATTATATCCCCTCAGCTGTCTCTTCTCCAAGCTGAAAATTTATTTTTATTCATTTATTTATTTATTTAGAGTTTTTATATACCGACATTCAAACGAATATCACATTGGTTTACATACAACGGGGGTGAGAACTCAACAGAATGGAAGGCGAAATGATAGTTACATCTAACAGGGGATTCGAGAGGAACGGGGGAGAAGAAGAATGGTCAGAGGGACCAAGAAAGAGGCGATTAGTTACAGAAATTTAAGATAGATTAACAAGAAGCGAAACTATATTACAATACATTAAACATCATGATGCAGTACAATTGCAGTATATTATATTACATTATCCATAGGTATATTGTGTTATATTACATTACATTACAATATCTGTTACAGGGCTAAGTGGTCCGAGGGAATGATAAAGTTAAGTAAAAGCCTGTTTGAACAACCAGGTTTTTTTAGCTTTTTTTTGAAGGAAGTTGTGCAATGCTCTAGGTGTAAGTCAGGTGGCATTGAGTTCCATAGAGATGGTCCTGCTATGGAAAGGGCTCTTTCTCAGGTGGAAGTGAGCTGAGTGAGTTTGTGCGAAGGGGTTGACATGGTTCCTAAGTAGGCAGTTCTGGTTGGTCTGTTGGAGGTGTGATATTGGAGTGAACCATTAAGCCAGTGCATCTCTTTATTATGTAGGGTTTTGTGGATAATTGTTAGGCATTTATGAAGGATTCTGGCTGGGATTGGCAGCCAGTGGAGATCTCTCAGAATTGGGGTTATGTGGTCCGATCTGCAAGAGTTGGTGAGGATTCTAGCTGCTGCATTTTGCAACATCTGCAGCGGTTTGATTGTGGATGAGGGTAAGCCCAAAAGTAAGGCATTGCAATAATCTAACTTTGAGAATATGGTAGCTTGGAGGACTGTTCGGAAGTCACTGAGGTGAAGGAGGGGTCTATGTTTCTTCAGAATATGAAGTTTAAAGAAGCAGTCCTTTACTATGTTGGATATGTGTTTTTGGAGATTAAGGTGGTTATCCAGGGTGACCCCTAGATCTCTGACTTGATGTGAGGCAGGGTGTGGGGGGTGAGGGGAAGGGATGTGGCGGGCAGGGGAGATAGAAAGTAGTTCTGTTTTTGAGGTGTTTAGGGCGAGGTTGAGGTTGGTGAGGAGACTGTTGATTGAATTGAGGCATTTATCCCAGGTTTTGAGGGCATTAATAATGGAGTCGGAGACAGGGATGAGAACCTGAACGTCGTCTGCATAGACGTAGTGTGTAAGTCCAAGGTCTGCAAGGAGTTGGCATAGAAGTAGAAGGTAAATATTGAAGAGGGTTGGAGAGAGGGCGGAGCCTTGGGGAACCCCATGGGAAAGCTTAACTGGGTTTGATTCATGGTTGCCAATTTTGACTTTATAGTAGTGGTCTTCCAGAAAGGATGTAAACCAACTCAGGGCTGGGCCTGAAATACTCATGTCAGAAAGCCGGTTGATTAGAATATTGTGGCTGACGGTATCAAATGCGGCAGAGATGTCTAGCATGGCCAGAATACATGAGTTTCACAGGCTGTGCAAACAAATTTTCCTGAGTTTCTACTTGCTGGTTTCTCACTTGCTTTATCTAAGCAGTTTTTTACTGTTGTTATCTTCTGTATGATCTGAGCTTTTACTTTCAGATCACTGGCTGACTTTTCTTGCAGTTCTCAGTAAGGTGCTTTACTGAAGCAGACTAGACTTTTGTTTGTAACTTTCTGCAGAGAGATCAGCTTTTTTACTATTTTGGCTCAATAAAAACTTTCCAAGTTTTCTCATCCAAAACAGCTAACTTTCCTCCCAATCAGTCTTCAAAACAAAGATCTTTTATGTTTGAAATCATTTATTGCATAGATAATTTCCTATTACTCACAATTGTTGCATCCAAACGCATATGCTTCTAGCAGAGATATTTGTAGCTGGAGATAGGCAGGAGAAGGGAGATGAAGTTTCTTGGGATAAAAGTCCTAACCTCTTTAGTCTTTCAACATAGGGGAGCTGTTCCATTCCCCTTATCATTTTGGTCGCCCTTCTCTGTACCTTCTCCATTGCAATTATATCTTTTTTGAGATGTGGAGACCAGAATTGTACACAGTATTCAAGGTGCGATCTCACCATGGAGCGATACAGAGGCATTATGACATTTTCCGTTTTATTCACCATTCCCTTCCTAATAATTCCCAACATTCTGTTTGCTTTTTTGACTGCCGCAGCACACTGAACTGATGATTTCAATGTGTTATCCACTATGACGCCTAGATCACTTTCTTGGGTTGTAGCACCTAATATGGAACCTAACATTGTGTAACTATAGCATGTGTTATTTTTTCCTATGTGCATCACCTTGCACTTATCCACATTAAATTTCATCTGCCATTTTGATGCCCAGTTTTCCAGTCTCACAAGGTCTTCCTGCAATTTTTCACACTCCGCTTGTGATTAACTACTCTGAACAATTTTGTATCATCTGCAAATCTGATTATCTCACTCGTCGTATTTCTTTCCAGATCATTTATAAATATATTGAAAAGTAAGGGTCCCAAAACAGATCCCTGAGGCACTACACTGCCCACTCCCTTCCACTGAGAACATTGTCCATTCAATCCTACTCTCTGTTTCCTGTGTTTTAGCCAGTTTGCAATCCACGAAAGGACATCGCCACCTATCCCATGACTTTTTACTTTTCCTAGAAGCCTCTCATGAGGAACTTTGTCAAACGCCTTTTGAAAATCCAAATATACTACATCTACAGGTTCACCTTTATCCACATGTTTATTAACTCCTTCAAAAAAGTGAAGCAGATTTGTGAGGCAAGACTTGCTTTGGGTAAAGCCATGCTGACTTTGTTTCATTAAACCATGTCTTTCTATATGTTCTGTGATTTTGATGTTTAGAACACTTTCCACTATCTTTCCTGGCACTGAAGTCAGGCTAACCGGTCTGTAGTTTCCCGGATCGCCCCTGGAGCCCTTTTCAAATATTGGGGTTACATTTCCTATCCTCCAGTCTTCAGGTACAATGGATGATTTTAATGATAGGATACAAATTTTTACTAATAGGTCTGAAATTTCATTTTTTAGTTCCTTCAGAACTCTGGGGTGTATAGCATCCAGTCCAGGTGATTTACTATTCTTCAGTTTGTCAATCAGGTCTACCACATCTTCTAGGTTCACCGTGATTTGATTCAGTCCATCTGAATCATTACCCATGAAAACCTTCTCCAGTACGGGTACCACCCCAACATCCTCTTCAGTAAACACCGAAGCAAAGAAATCATTTAATCTCCCCTTTAACCCCTTGATCATCTAACGGTCAAACTGACTCCCTCACAGGCTTTCTGCTTCGGATATATTTTAAAAAGTTTTTACTGTGAGTTTTTGCCTCTGCGGCCAACTTCTTTTCAAATTCTCTCTTAGCCTGCCTTATCAATGTCTTACATTTAACTTGCCAACGTTTATGCATTATCCTATATTCTGTTGGATCCTTCTTCCAGTTTTTGAATGAAGATCTTTTGGCTAAAATAGCTTCTTTCACCTCCCCTTTTAACCATGCTGGTAATCGTTTTGCCTTCTTTCCACCTTTCTTAATGTGTGGAATACATCTGGACTGTGCTTCTAAAATGGTATTTTTTAACAATGACCACACCTCTTGCACATTTTTTACTTTTGTAGCTGCTCCTTTCAGTTTTTTTCTAACAATTGGTCTCATTTTATCAAAGTTTCCCTTTTGGAAGTTTAGCACGAGAGTCGTGGATTTGCATACTGTTCCTCTTCCAGTCTTTAATTCAAATTTGATCATATTATGATCACTATTGCCAAGCGGCCCCACCACCGTTACCTCTCTCACCAAGTCCTGTGCTCCACTGAGAATTAGATCTAAAATTGCTCCATCTCTCATCAGTTCCTGAACCAATTACTCCATAAAGCTATTCCATCTAGGAACGTTATCTCTTTAGCATGCCCGATGATACATTTATCCAGTCAATATTGGGGTATTTGAAGTCTAACACAAAAAATCTCTTAATGAACAATCCCACGATTGGAATAACTTAGTATAGAAAAACGTGGTATTTGATAGTTTTAGCCAATCACAACGCTATATAAATCTTTGTCAATATTTATACTATGTGTTTGAAGACAAAATCTTTGTCAATGTTTATACTATATATTTAAGGACCATCATACCACCCCCAGTGCTTACAAGTTATACTTGCACTTTCTGCACTTTCACAGGGTCATGTTTAATCAATTGGTCCGACCAATATCAATGTTCAATTTTTTCTTTTCTTTTTCTGCTATATAGTAAAAAAGGCAACTTTCCTTATTCTCGGGGTTATTAGTCCCAAGGCTGTCGGAGGCACTTGTCCGACGCGCGCGTTTCGCCAAAGCTGCTTCAGAGACATCTGTTTCCGGCTCTCCAGGTCCAGCACTTCCCCTCACTTAACGGGGTATCTAAACAGCATTTGTTTCTTCCCAAATGCTGCAAAGGTCCATGAATTTTTCGGACACCGACGCCTTCTCCCTGCTGAAATTTTTGAGCAGGGAGAAGGCGTCGGTGTCCGAAAAATTCATGGACCTTTGCAGCATTTGGGAAGAAACAAATGCTGTTTAGATACCCCGTTAAGTGAGGGGAAGTGCTGGACCTGGAGAGCCGGAAACAGATGTCTCTGAAGCAGCTTTGGCGAAACGCGCGCGTCGGACAAGTGCCTCCGACAGCCTTGGGACTAATAACCCCGAGAATAAGGAAAGTTGCCTTTTTTACTATATAGCAGAAAAAGAAAAGAAAAAATTGAACATTGATATTGGTCGGACCAATTGATTAAACATGACCCTGTGAAAGTGCAGAAAGTGCAAGTATAACTTGTAAGCACTGGGGGTGGTATGATGGTCCTTAAATATATAGTATAAACATTGACAAAGATTTTGTCTTCAAACACATAGTATAAATATTGACAAAGATTTATATAGCGTTGTGATTGGCTAAAACTATCAAATACCACGTTTTTCTATACTAAGGTATTTGAAGTCTCCCATTATTACCACACTACATTTAGAATATTGTATCTTAACGCTAGTGGCAATTAGTCGATGGTCTGACCAAGGGATTGGGGTAGAAATTGGGGCTGAAATGTTGTCTATAGGGGAATTAATGAAAATAAGGTCTAATGTATGACCAGCCCTGTGTGTTGGAAAATTGATGTTGTTGAAATCCTATTGCTGACATAGTGGTAAGAAAGGTTTCACAGTTATGAGATAAGGGATCTGAGTCTACATGTAGAATAAAGTTTCCAAAGATAATTGTAGGGAGATAAAGATTAATATTTTAAACAAAAAATTCAATTAAAGGGGAAACATTTGTTTCAAGTAAACCTGGGGGTGAATAGACTAAACAAATTTGAAGCAGTTGAGATTTTAAAAAAGCAATTTCAATGTGCAATGGAGTATTTACTTGTTGAAGGACAATTTTGAGTTCTTTTTTAGTTAACATCATAAGACCACCACCCCTTTTGTTAGTTCTTGGGATCGAGTGGATATCATAAGAACTTTTTGGTAACTGATTTAAAAGGACAGTATCAATATTTTTGAACCAGGTTTCCGTTAGCCCCACAAATATCAGGCTCTTTTTCTAATAAAAGATCTGAAAAGACAGATGTCTTTTTAACAAGAGACTGAGCATTAACAAGAATAAGAGATAACATAGATAAATGTAAATAGTTGGAAATTAGGGGAACAGTGATAAGCTTTCTTTGTCTATGCAATGATTTTGACTTTCTAACAGTTTGTCTTGTTCTGGCTAGAGAAATGATCATGGGAATTTGTGAATTCTCCATAGTAGCAATTAAATCCTCATGTTCTCTCAACCTAACTTGATGGACTCTCTACCTGGGTAACGTCAAGCTAGGTTGAGAGAACATTGCACAAATCTCATCTTTGGGTGAGTTTCCTCACTCTGAAGGTCATCAAATCTTCACAAAAGTGCACTCTTCGTACGTCGCACTCTGAATGTCAAAGTGGCCCCTAACCCCTACACTAATACCTAAACCTCACCTCGAGTGGTAGGCCTCATATAGAGGTATAAATACCTACCTAGTATTAGGGCTTTTATAGCTAGTCTCTCTCTCTCTCTCTCTCTCTCTCTCTCTCTCTCTCTCTCTCTCTCTCTCTCTCTCTCTCTCTCTCTCTCTCTCTCTGTAGGTAGGAAATACAACAATTCTGGCACTTATTGCAAAGTGTGAAAAACTTATTGTAGTGTATGCCAATACCTATGCAAAGCCCTTAGTGCACTTTGCAATAAACAGCCTATTACCATAAAACTTGTCCCTTTTCCTATCACTTGTGATATTTAGTGCATTTTGATAAATCCAGGCCTTGGTTAGGCAAATCTAGGCACTGCAAGACCAGCCCTAAATCTGGCTGCCCATCCCTCCCATGGCATTGAAAAGCTGACACAGAGGACTGACAGCCCCTCCTCCCAGTATCTTCACGATGCTTGTTAAAATTGAAGCTTGGGGATGGATAGCCCTTCCAGCAACCCCTCCCTTTGGGTACTTGACAAAATTGAAACCGGAGCAGAAAGCCCCATGGAATCCATCCTCCTTTCTGGAACTTGTCAAAAGTGAAATGAGGAGGGGGGGGTGACAGTCCCCTGGCATCTCCCCTCCCTCACAGTGCTTTTCAAAATTGAAGCAGGGAGGCTAGACAATCCGCCTTCCCTCAGGCATCCCCCTCCCAATCCCTTCCACCCACCTACCAGAAGACCCCCATTAACCTCCCAAAGCCAAGTAGGATACAGTATTGTCTTCTCTAAGCTTGGCATTTCTCATTTTATCTCATATGTTCATTCAAGGACTCAGCTAACCGGATGCATTATGGGATACTGATGGGTGAGATGAGGCTATTAGAGCAGGAGATCTTGCAAAAAGCACGGTATAGAAGAGAATGAATGATTGAGAGACAAAGGAGGAGGAAAGAGAGAAGAGACACAAGAAAATAAATTGAGTACTTATAACACAATTACATTTATTTAGAAAAGAAAATGTATTTTCAAACAAAGGTGCACTGTTTTTCAAATATTTTTGTATACTGTGCAGTATATAGGGCACAATGTTGTAACTGTTGCCAATAAAGTTCCATCCCACATGTTCCAATTAATTGTGCAGAAACATTGTCCTGCATGAGTTCTGTGTCCTGCATGAGTTTCAGATGGCACAGACTTCAAGACAGACATTCCAGCAGAGATATAGCTGGAATGAGCTTTAAGCTCTTCCTTGAAGGCAGCCATTTCTGAATGAATGACCTAGATGGACTGGACACAGCCAAAGGAGTCAGGGTAGCTTCAGAGGATGGGCACATATTGGTGGTGGTTGTCTAAACTCACTTTGCTAGGGTATGACAATGGCCATTACTGTTGTTGTCGTGCTTAATCTGCCCAAAGACCCCGCAGTTTTAGTGCATAATTATGCCTCTAGATATAGGCCTAATGTTCCATGTTTACCATTATGTTCTCTGTTTCTGTGTTGAGAGTTAATACCATTTCTTGGGGTATACAGTCTCCAGAAGAAGGAATGATGTGATTGACATTTTTCTAAGCAGTCCTAGATCATAAAAAAGAATCCGTACTTTTCCTTGAAGTATTCTTTTCCCTGGGAATTGTTTGCCGTGACAATTTGAATAGGGTAGCATTCCAATGCTTTGGCAGGGCGTGAAAGAGTACTACTGACCCAATTCATTATGGACCCCAAAAAGTATATTACATCTAGCTGAATAGTTAGTTTGAAGAAAGATATTAACCTTCATGCTCAGCCATCATCTAAATGTGTTTGATTTTTTTTTCTCCTGCTGGTAATATATCCCTTTATCCATTGATATGAATATATCTAGTTTATGCTTAAAAACCTCCCTGGAAGATATCTTGGTTGGATTGGGTTTGTAGACTATTTTAGAACCTTATCACCTGGATTGTAAAAGTAAACAACTTCTTTTATTTTAAAAATAAATTCATACTTAATCTGTTTTAGGTCTGTTTTCTGGTAGTATTATTTCCATGTAGCTTAAATCTGTGTAATGCTCAATTATACAGTCTCTATATTAAAATTATCCTGCCTCTCATAGTGTCTGCATAGCATTTACAAGCTAACATATCAAATGCTAATGAAAGCTTTTATTAGCTTTAATAATATTATAGCATGCTGTTTTCTTATTGGAGTCTGACAGAAACGATCTTGATCAGATGCAAGATTTTCTTTGATAGATGATTGATTGGTCATATTATAGCCTCCCCTAGCTCAAAGCCTAAATGATTGTGACATACAGTGCAGACTTCAGAATAGCTTTAATATTCCTAAGGGCAATTTGTGATAAAAGGGAAACTACAGTACTAAGTTTTCATAGAGTTTCCTATAGATTGTCACTGGATTTCCACACAAAATTTGTACATTTCTAAGTCTTCCTGTATGTATGATACTAGGTCAGGGGTGGCCAACCTTTCACACACCAAAAGCAAAGAAATTAGGATGCACATATGAAAGAGCCTTTTCTTTCCAACAATAGCTTTCCCTCTTTCAATCCACTCACCCTGCCCTCACAGTCAATTCCATCTTATTTCCAGCAGTTTCTCTCAATCACCCCACATCCCTCTCTTTCTCAATCCTTTCTCCACCAGTTTCTGTCTCAATTTCATACTATTCATTAGCCTCTCTCTTATTCCTCCCACAAGTTTTTCACAATCTCTCCACTCTGTCCCCCCGAATTTTTCAATCCTCTCAACCTGTTCCCATCAGTCTCTCTCAGTTCCCCACCCTGTCCCCACATCTCTCTCAATCACCCCACCCATCACTCTCAATCCCATCCTATGCCCCAAACTCTCAGTTCTCCCACCAGTGTCTCTCTCTCTCAGTCCTCTATCCCTCTCTCTCTCTGACCAGCAACTTAGAACATAAGACTTGCCATACTGGGTCAGACCAAACGTCCACCAAGCCCAGTATCATGTTTCAAGTGACTAATCCAGGTCTCAATTACCTGGCAGGATCCCAAGGGGGTAGATAGAATCCAAGCTGCTTGTCCCAAGAATAAGCAGTGGACTTCTGCAACTCTACTTTAATAATGGTTAATGGACTTTTCTCCAGGAACTTGTCCAAACCTTTCTTAAATGAGCTACACTAAAGGGACACCAGCAGGCCAAGAGGGAGAGAGGTGAGCCGGCTGAGAGTGTGTTGTGGTGACTGCCCTTCCCCCTACCTGCCAGTCAGAAGGAGCACCATTGACGTCACTGCCTGGGGACACCGGACTCCTCATAAACAACGCGGCAGCGGGTATTCAGCTGTCGGCGAGCAGCTGAAGCCACACACCAAAGGGGCCTGCTCCTTCTGTACGATTTCCTCCTTGAAGTTTGGTCTTCAATGAGCAAGAAGAGAAAGGGGAAGATTTTTTCAGCAATTCATTCATTTCCCACCAGAGGCCCAATGCATGTGGTTTGACAGCATTCTAGTACCAGATTGGACAGTGAGCAAGAGCCGTCTTTATCATCTGGAGCCTCGCTGAGATCAGAAATGAACATACTCCCATCACAGCCTGTTTTGGAGATTTAGCCATCTTTGTCCACTTTAACCCCAGGAGATTAAAGTTCTCTGAGTAGTTTAAGTGGAAATGCTATCTAACAGGGTTATTCATCAAAATGCATTAGAGCCCTAACACCTGCAATAGCACAGGTGCTATCTCATCATGTGCTGACCATGCAAATTTCAGAAATGTATTTGTGGGCGGATTTTGGGATGAGTCTAACGCTGCATGCTATCATGGGACAAGTTCTGAAAATAACTACACCTTTTTTCCTAGCATTATGCCTGCGACAACTATGCGTTGTGCCTGAAATGGGATTTTTTGCAAATCCTGTTTTGGGGGGAGAGAGGGAAAGAGAGAGAGAGAGAGAGAACCTCTGGGGTGGTACACATATTAGTCATTTAGTCCAAGCAGCCTGGGTCCCTACGGGCTCCACCCAGGGGGACCATGGGCTTCCAGTGGTGAAGCTCATCCTAGCCTCCTGTGCTCCACCCCTTGGGGGCAGGTGCTTCCTGGTCCCTACCAGGGAGCCGTTCCACACTGCTCCAGGACAAAGGTCCACCTCCAAGCGCAACAGAGAGGCCTTTAACTGCACAGTTCAACAATTTAATCAGATAACTGTTGATACCAGAATGAAAATTCAGGAACAAGATCAACAGCTTAATGTTATGGATAAGGCTCTTGTGAAAATAAATTCTCAGGTATCTGCTTTACAAGCAGTGGATGCTGTGCATGTTAAAGATAGATTGTTATTACATGGTCAGACTGAGAATATGGAAAATTTTATGAGAAAGAAAAATGTACATTTCTTGAATTTTCCACTGACTAGATTAATGTTGGCTTTGGAATTATTTAAAAAATATATTGCAGATAATGGGGTAGATTTTCAAACAAGGCGCGTTGGCGTACTTTTGTTGGCGCTCCAGGCGCAAACAAAAGTATGCGGGATTTTAGTAGATACGCGCGGAGCCGAGCGTATCCACTAAAATCCTGGATCGGCGCGCGCAAGGCTATGAATTCTGTATAGCCGGCGCGCGCCGAGCCGCGCTGCCTACCCCCGTTCCCTCCAAGGCCGCTCCGAAATCGGAGCGGCCTTGGAGGGAATCCTCTAACGCCCTCCCCTCATCTTCCCCTCCCTTCCTCTATCTAACCCACCCACCCGGCCCTGTCTACACCCCCCCCCTTACCTTTCTCCGGGGATTTACGCCTCCCGGAGGGAGAAGTAAATCCCCGCGTGCCAGCGGGCCTCCTGCGCGCCGGGCCGCGACCTGGGGTGGGTACGGAGGGCGCGGCCACGCCCCTGGACCGCCCCGGGCTGTAGCCACGCCCCGTACCCACCCCCAAAACGCTGCCGACATGCCCCCGAAACGCCACGACGACCGGGCCCGCCCCCCGACACGCCCCCGAAACGCCCCCCCCTCGGAGAACCCCGGGACTTACGCGAGTCCCGGGGCTCTGCGCGCGCCGGTAGGCCTATGTAAAATAGGCTCACCGGCGCGCAGGGCCCTGCTCGCCTAAATCCGCCCGGTTTTGGGCGGATTTAGGCGAGCAGGGCTCTGAAAATCCGCCCCATTTTGTTTATTCCATCAGATAAACGTCCTGCTCTAAGATTTATTATCTTCCAAAGATAATAAAGAAGGGCTCTAACTTTTTGTGAGGTAGAGTTAGACGTCCTTCAAGGTCAAAGTCCCTCCCATTTCACATTTCTTGAGTCGTCCTTTGATGACATTTACTCTACAGCAACCCTTCTGGTTATTTTTTGTGTCAGAGTAGGACAGGGACCTGATTTTTCAGAAATTCTGTCAATGTAAAACCAGATTGTGTTATGGACAACAGTTATATGTATTCCCGGACATATCTTGCATCTCACAGATTTGTAGAAAGCAGTTTATGCAGTTAAAACAGAAGGTTGTTGCAAGGGGTGCATCTTTTTTCCTTAAATATCCTTGGAAATGCTTGGTAATGTATAAAAAAAAATAGTTTTCTTTTCCCGGACCCATTGCATCTTGAAACCTTCGATAAAGGCTGACAGTTAAGAATTGAGGTAAAATAATATTATCTCAGTGGCCTATGTAAGATCTGTATATTGCTGTTTTCCCCCCATGATGGACTAATTGAGTATTTGTGCTTTCCCTTTTTCTTTTTGTAAATATCATATTACTGTTTTATTCATCTATTGTAAATGAATAAATAATAATAAAATATACATTTTAAAAATGCAGCTACACTAAGAGCTTTCACCACAGCCTCTGACAACAAATTCCAGAGCTTAATTATGAGTTCAGTAAAAAAAATATTTTCTATTTTTTATTTTAAATGTATTACCCAGTTATTTCATTGTGTGTCCCCTGGTCTTTGTACTTTTCGAAAGAGTAAACAACTTTAATGTTAACTCATTCCATTCCACTCATTATAGACTTCTATCATATCTTCCTCCCTTCAGCTGTCTCTTTGTTGTGCCCCGCTGGCTGGGGGCGCTAGGGGTGAGATGTGTGCCCCTTGCGGTAAGACGGGCCTCGTTTAGGGTTGGAGGTGACCAGGCCCCTGCCGACCTGCATGCCTGAATGAGGCCAACCACGCAAGGTTGGTCTCTGAGTGGTCCTCCAACTACTCCCAGCCCTTTCGGACCTGCTGCAGGGAGCAGCACAGGTGGCAGGCTGGACAGGAGACGAGGACGGAGAAGGGCTGAAGCTTGAAAGCTGAGACGAAGGCTTCAGGACTCAGGAGTAGAACACAAGGCATCAACAACAGGAACAAAAGACCTCCGGAAAGGCGAGGGGTTGGAAGCTCTGCCATGGAAGGCATCTGGAACTAAAGTAGATGGAGTCTCAAGGCAACAGAAATGTCCGAGGCAAGGATGTCTCTTACGGACCTTGGGAAATCCAGACGGAAGGAACTGGGAAGACTTGGACGAAGACAGATGGGCGCTGTTCCTCAGGGCGCCCTACATAGCCCACCGACACGAGCGGACCCAATGGGCTGGTCACGGACCACCCTGTCCAACTGCGTGCCCTACACAACCTGGAGGCTGGTCACGGACCACGCGGGAGCAGGGCAGGCTGGGAGCAGGGGGTTTCTGAGCTGTCTTTCTTTCTGCCATCTGCCCCTTCCCCTTTGACCCAGGCCTTCTTTCCTCCTCCCCCCTTCCCTTCCCATCCTACCTTCTCACACGGTCAGGTGGACAAATGGCCTCTATTTTTGGTGACTGGCAGGATGAGCTCCACCAGCTACAACAGGATATCTCTGGGGAGTTGGATGCGGCCTTCAGCAGCTGTTAGGATAATCTCCTCCAGATGCCACATCACAGGACGATCAAACAGAAGCCATAACTGCATTGTGGACATTGTAGAAACTCAAGGGCCAATCACTAGTAATTCCTGGCTGTTGGCCTTGCATGATCAGCAGCCAGGAAGTGCCAGTGTCCTGCAGGCCTCCCCCCTCACCCCCATTTTTAAAATGCTGCCTGTGCCTTAAATATATTGAACTGTGCAAATTCATGTACAGTGAAATTGCTGTTCAACAACCTTACGGGTTGGCAAACTCAGCAGAAAACCACAACTGTACTGGCATTCATGACCACTGAAAAATCTTTGGATGGTGAAGTTGCAGATACAGGATTTCTCAGCCTCCCTCTGACCCTAGCAGCAGCATTCAACATGAGGCCTATGAGCCTGGGTGCATTTACGGAACCCACATACTCATGAGCAGGATTCCTGTTATACCTGAAATCTGTTCAGAATTGACGGGGCCGATGAGCAAGCAGTCACTCGCTTCTGCTAAAGCTCTCTTGTTCTGGATAAGTGGGACAGGTGGGGCTTGAGATGGGTGCGCGTGCGTGTATGAATTTGTTAAGAGAAGGGTAAAAGAGTGGATGTCTGCCATTTTGTTTTTGCCATTGTCTGGGCTCATACAACTTTTCAATTCGGCGTCATACCAGAAAAAAGTTTGGGAAACACTGTTCTAATTCATATTTAGCTCCATTTCAAGTAGTTCCTTCAGTTCCCCAGGACAGAATCATAATTCATTGTCATTGATGATGATATGACAATGTATGTGTGCAGGATTTGCACAGATGTAAAACAAATAGGAGAACTGGTTAGGGATGTGCAGCCCAAATATTTTCAGTTCGGTTTGTTTTTTTCATTTCAGAAGATTTGCTTTTTTGATTTGTTTAATGTTTGTTTTTTTTCAGTTTGATTAATTTCCCAAATCAAGAAAAAAATTAAATTCCAAATCCTCCCCCAAACCTCTTAAAACTTTCTCCCATTTCCCAAGATATCCCTAGGGCCCAAGGCTACCTAGCTGGGCTAAGTTGGGTCCAGCCAAGGCTAAATTGGACCCCCTCAAACCCCCAATATCAGTTTCACAGAAATTCTGGGGCCTACGTCTACCTGGTTGGACTGAGTGAGGCTCAACCAAGGTTTACCTAGGACCCTCCTGCCCCCCTGTAACTATGTCCTGTGGGTGGGAACCTCCTTCCCAGGCCCTGCTTACCACTTTCCCATGGATCCAGGTAAAAATGAAGAAAAGGACAAGCATAAAGCCATTCATTCCTGCCGTGCATGCCGATGACTTAAAAATGGCTCCAGCAGCCCTGAGGCCTGTGCTGAAGTGACCTCACTTTGGCACCAGCCGCAGAGTCACCAGCACCATTTTAAATATCCCACTCCTGCCCTTTTCTTCATTTTCCTTGGCCAGAGGGAAAGAGTAAGTGGGGTCAGAGAAGGAAGTCCCCAACCCTGTCCAATGGTTTGGGGGGGGGGGGGCAAGAGATAATCAGGGAGTCCACGGTTTAGTTCAGCTGGGTAGACTCAGGATCTGGAATTTGCTTGAAGGAGGGAGAGGGAAAGTCTAAGTGGCCTGGCTGAGCCCCGGCTTCTCCCAGCTAGTTAGACGCAGGCCCCAGAGATGCCTTATTTATTTAATTTTTTATTTAAATAGTTTTTATATACCGCATATATACATACATAAAGTAGATCTAGGCCGTTTACAAATGGGGATGGGAGGAAGATTAACTTCAGAAGACCTTTTATTTTTATATTTTTTTATACAAAACAAAAATACCTGATAATTTTCTGCATTTTCGTGAGAGGCCATGTTTGATTTGTTCTATTTGGAAAGAACCGAAAATGGCCCATTCGTCCCATTTTGAACATCTGTGCAAAACAAATGTATATCCATAATAGAAATAATCTTCACTTTTACTGGTAGACTTATAGAGGAATTATACATAGTATCACATCATCATTTACGTTTGCAGACTATTTCCCTTCTTAGCAAGTGACTACAGCCATCTATTTCTCAGATTTAAACTTTTGGCCCTATCAAAGTTGCCGCACCAAAACAGTTGGGGTTCTCCAATGCATTCTCTTCTTCTGTCTGACATGCGGTTAAGTCTCCTTCATTTCATTGGGCAGTAACATCACTGCACAGAATGCATCATGGGAGCTTGCATCTTATCAAAGCTAAGCTAGCAACCCTCCTGCTTCCCTTTTCATTGGTCAATACATTTTGGAGCAGAGATGTCTTCAGAAAATGAAACTCATTAGGACTAAAACAGAAGGCAAGGATTCTATTTCTTTACTCATTGATTTCTGAGTTTTCTTTTGAGAATGGCTTCAAATTATACATGCCCCATGGAAAGCCGATACCAAAGTAGATGTATTTTCTGTCTCCTTCCTAGTGATTCTACTATACAACCCACAATGCAGTTCTCATCAATTGAGGTATTTATATCTGATATTCCAAATATTTTTTTTTTACCTCATTGCTCTGCTGTGTGCTCATTGTGGCCCCCTGAGATAATTGTTTATTGGTTCCTTTGTTCAAAGTCTCCTTTCCCCATTTCATGCAGTCTTGTTTCCAGTTCATTGAAGGACCGCATAACCTTTTTTTATTTTATTATGCTAAATCCTGATGTTAAATAGAATGATAATGGCTTTATCAGTCATTCTGATAATGAAGAAGATCGTGGTAGGTGGAAGCTGTGAACGAAAATACAGATTTTCCCTGCGAAGCATGATCATTTAAAACCTTAAGGGTAGATTTTAAAAAGGCCACGTGCGTAAAATCTCATACATATTCACTGAGGATATCCTGAAAACTAGGCCTATTTGTGCTCTCAATACCCCAATCTGTGGTATCTAACATTTCTTATGAACAACCTGCCACTTCAGTTCAAATAATAGTTTCTAGAATAGAAGTAAATACATTCTTTGCAGGATGTGATGCCTTTCGGCAAACTGGTATCAACATTATGCACAGATGTACATGACCACATAGTTTACTTCTTATAATAAACTTAATAGAATGCTGCACTAAATAATATAATACATGAAAGCTTCATGTTTCCACTGACAGCTTTCTTTATTTGTATGCTATCTTTCAATTTATGTCTCCTTTTCTTAGAACTAATATCTCTCTTTTTTCTGGTTTAACCTTGCATCACTTTTTTTTTTATAATATTTTTGCTTCAGTTGTAAAGTCAGATCTAAAGGTTGTATTAAATCATTCACACTTTAAATGTTCACTTCCTTAACAAGACAGTCCAGAAGAAAAATCCTTAACTTTTACTTTCCATAACAATATTAACTTTGTAATTTTTTTTTTTTTTTAAATAATGGTCAGTTCCAGCATGCATTTGTGAGAAAAGGAGACTATAGCCTCAATGTAAATAAAAAAAAAAATGGTAGAAGTCAATAATTCCAGAGATCAGATGAAATTTAAACTTCCCACATATATGCTGCAGTTAACAGTGGGTTACTTCAGGGTCATGGCGTAAACTGGCATAACATAAAAGGATAAAACTGACATAATACATGAATTATTGGTCTTGTCTTTGCTAGTGAAGACAAATGCAAGATAGCCAAGATGTCTGGTGGGAGTATGCCTTAAAAAAAATATAAAATAAAATAAATAAAAGATGCATTTCTTCTCTTGTGGCCAGCACCACCACTTTTCTTTACAGTGCCTTGTGTTTCACCCATCACAGCAGGAGCTTCTTCAGAGGATAAAACAAATACTGTAGGCAGTTTTCTCAAGGATAATAAATTACAGTAAGAAAAATAATGATGAAGGAAAACAGTGCCATAAAACTTAACAAGAGAAATACATCTGTTGTTATACTTCTCGCATTCTGCGCTTTGCTTTTTGCGTTCTCTTTTTCTTCTCCATGGAAAACCTAATTTGCCCATACTCACGGCACAATTTATCACTGCAGGCTTGATTCTTCCAAAAATCAGAATTACAGAAAAATAGAAAGTTAAAAGTTATTTGACAGCTTGGGCAAATATAATTTATTCAAAGGCTAAGAGTGAGGCTCGGATCCCTGCGTATTATGGGAAAAAGCAGAGAACAGGTGATAGGCGGGTTATACAAAGTTTAAATAAATAAATTATGAAACAACCTCCCCCCCCATATGCACCATTTTAGCCTGACTGAGTTGCTTAATAAATTATTTGCCTTATATGCATTTGCCTCATTCTCCTTTTCAACAAAAAGTCAAAAACGCTTGCCCATACTTCACTCACTACAGTGCCTCATTTGAATATGGTCATGTGGTCCTACTCTATAGAAAGCATGTGGTCCTACTCTATAGAAAGCAATAGTTGGGGGAAAAGAACATCAAAATAGAAACCTATAATTCCTCATGGAAAGTACCTGAATTATTTTTTTTTCGGGGGGGGGGGGGGGGGGGGAAGAGTGGGTTTTCTGGAAGTTTCTTCCTGCTCCTTTGTGCGTTCAGCTCCATTGGAGCTATACTCTATAGAAAGCATGTGGTCCTACTCTATAGAAAGCAATAGTGGGGGGAAAAGAACATCAAAATAGAAACCTATAATTCCTCATGGAAAGTACCTGAATTATTTTTTTTTTTGGGGGGGGAAGAGTGGGTTTTCTGGAAGTTTCTTCCTGCTCCTTTGTGCTTCCAGCTCCATTGGAACCAGAAAGGGGAAACGGGCACCGTGAGCCTTCATTTTCAACCTACCAGGATAATTTTCCACCTTCTGTCTTTTATCCTGTCCTAACTCACCTAGCCCAGTCACTGCAGTGATGGTCCCTGGCCTGGGGCTATGCACCAGGACTCCTTCTGGAACCTTCAAATATTGGAACCCTAAATCCAGCCACTAGGGGTCGCCATGGTGTAACTGGGCCTTCCTCCCCTCAGGATCTGGAAACACCACAGCATCCCCAACTCTAGCCGGTCTGAGGAGTGAAAGGTCCGATTCGATTAAACCCAGGTCCTCCACCTGGCAGTATGCAGCACTGTGATGGAGCCATTGGGCTAGCCCCAAGCGAAAAAACACTTGGTGATAATTAGAAGGACTTTAAAGACAATGGTATAGCGAATTTAGGGAAGACTTACATGTATGTATCAGGTAAATGCTGGGGAAAAAATGTTTCATCTGCTCTGGAAACTTTGCTTTGTCTTCACTGCCTGATCAGTAGCATTGAACAAACGGGACCAATTTCCGTCATAAAAAAAAAAATCACACGACTCCTTTCTACAACTCAAGCTTCATTCTCCAATCTATCCCTCCAACCCCAGCATGGACTCATATTTCAGAACTGCAGAATAGTGGTCAACTATTCCATTTGAAAGAGTATTAGAGGAAAAAGGGGCCATCTCATTAGGAAACAACCGTCATCCTGAAGCTCAGTTGTCACTGAGGAAGTGATCTATCTCACACAACTCGACTGGCATCTCTTGGTTCTTATTTACAGTATAACCAGAGTGGATGTAACTAGAGCAATATTTGTAAAAAGGTGTGGGTGCATTTACACACCAAGGACTGAATAATGACCCTTGCATCTTAATGTGAGATATACTCTCCACTGTAGATAGGTTTTTTTTGTTTTGTTTTTTTTAAATGATTGCATTATGAAGGCATATAAAAATGCACACATGGACAATAACTACAATTGAAGCCTTGATGATTGACAGTGGGAACATGGGAGGAGTTGGGGGGAATAGATCTGTGTGCCCAATAAAAAAGACATTCCATGGACATGTGTCCTCATTTTGTTATACCTCATCCTCATACATGTTCTCTGCATACTTTCTGTATTCATTGAAACCTTTTTTGTACATCTGCCTCTCCAGGGACAGCAGAACGCTTTTTAGGTTGGGGGGGACCCAGCTCTGCCCCAGCTCCACCTACATTCCCATTGGCAATTTATTACCTTATGTTTACAGTTAATGTTTTTATTTATGACACTTTTAATCCAAACATAGGATCGGTGTGCAGTACAATCAATATACACATTAGCATAAAAAAAAACAAGCAGAATAATAAAACAATCATCATTTCATATAAACGTGCTTTAAAATATCAGCTTTCGGCTTTTTCCTAAAAAAAGCAGTCATTCTGTCTTACATATATTGTTTGCATAAATTTCATTCCCAGACCAATTAAATGCTTGATGCTAGAAAACCAGACATAGTGGTAAAGGAGAAAACAAAAAAAATAACCCAGCATTACTAATAGAAATGTCAGTACTAAGTGACTTCTGTACTATGTGTGGAGAAAGAGAAGAATATGAAATATCTAAATATGCAATTAAAGACCATGAAATTGTGGCCTATAGATACAAAACCAGTACTATTTGTTTGGGCACCACTCACCTGATTAAAAAGGACTTCCAAGCTCACCTCAGTATATTGCCTGTATAAAACACTTTAACAAGCTTCAGAAATAAGCTGTTTGGCACAGTACAAGTGTTAAGAACACTAGCAGTAAATTTCAGATACTGAGATCATATCCAACAACATACTGTGCCCTGGGTTAAGAGAGGTTCATTCTTGTCATTATATGGGCAAGTCAAACTCAATATAAATCCTTTACCTCCAGTTCTGAACAATATATCTTTGTAATCACTGACCTCCCTCTCCCCCAACATACACCTAGCCCTCTAACAATGGGGCAGAGCAGGATATTTTCCCCTACACCTCACATACAAAAAAATAATGGTGTCATCTAAGTAACAGAACCAGAAACAAAAATGTCCTCCACTACCAAGCACATTGTGAAATAATACTAAATCCTGGGGGGGAAAAAACAGCTTACATGTATCAAACCTGCCATATTACAGCAGCACTAACTCACAAGTCTCAAAAAGTAAAAACTCTACCCATGAGTAGGCAGCACCGAAAAGTTTACACTGGACCCTAGAACACCAATACACCTCCTGTTGGGAAAACCCAATGAACCAGACTGCTACAGATGTCTACACAGAAATTGTATGCTAGCAGAATATCTCACCTTAAGTCACACATACAAACTGACCCTCAACAAATACAACAGAAAAGATCACAAGCTGAAAACAGAAATATGCAGACAAAAACTAGAATGGTAACAAGAAGCCAGACTCTGTATACAAGACAACACTGGAGCAATAGAAACAGACATGCATTTCCTCCTACACTAAGCCAGGCAAAGTCATTGTTCTTGTGGGGATGTTGTGGGGATATAAGTAGGATGCTGTTATGTTACATAACACCCTCACAAGAAAAAACAACAAAATCTCAGTGTAGCCCACGTACATGGTATTATCTTGGAGCTGCTGAGCTTTTGTCTTGTGCGAGGTGGGTAAGGGTAGGGACAGGAGGGAGAGCAAGAGAAGGGGATGGGAGGCTGAAGGGAAAAGAGGGAGGGGATGGGACAAGGGGTAAGAGCCAGAAGATGGGGTTGGGATGGGGGATGCCAAAGGGGAGAAAAAAAGGGTTGGGGGAGAGATGTAGGGTGCTGAATATGGGGAGAAGAGGTAGATGGGGAGAAAGCAAATAGTGGAGAATGGGAGGTGGAATACTGAAGAGAAAGGGGGATGTGGAATATAGGTTGAATGCTGAAGAGTAGGGGGCAAAAGGTGAGGCAGTAAAGAGGAGAGGTCTGGGTTCAAGGAAGAGAGGTCTGCCCCAAGAAAAGGGCATGGGAACTAAGTTGGGCCTACCGAGCCTTTGTTGTTTTTCATATGGGTTGTAGGAGTATGGGTAGAGATAGGGATGGTGGCAGGAGGGAGCAGAACAAGAAAGAGGGGAGTTGGAAGCAGGGGAAATTAGAAGGAAGGTGGCAGAATGGAAAGGAGGAGGTAGAGGAGGTAGGCCAAGGGGAAAGGAGGGGTAATGGGGTAAGCCAAAGGGAACAAGGATGGACAGAGAGACAGTTGAGGTTGAAAGGAGGTGGAATGCTGGTGGAGGGAATAGGGCTGGAAGCAGGGGAGAAAGAGGAGAGGCCTGTCCCCCAAGAAAAACAATGAAGGCTAGGTGGCCAAAACATAATACACCCCTATGACAGGCCACTTTTCACATCCTCGTTCTTCTAACTGTCCTCAATCCCTCCAACTCCAGCATCCCACCTATCTCCCCTGTCTCTCTCCCATCCCAACTCTGCTTGCTCTCATATCCTGTCCCATCCTTTCCCCTCAGTCCTCTTCTCTCCCCTAACTTGCTCTCTCCCCTGCCCCTACCTCTCTTCCCCTAACCTCTTCACTCACTCTCATTCACTGTTCCCCCCCCCACACAATCCTCTCTCCTCCTTCAGCCCACCCACCCCCACTTATTCCCTTACTTTCTTCATTCCACCTCCACACAATCCCCTCACTCCTTCACTCTGACCTGTCCACTCACCTCCTTCACTACCACCTCCCGGAATCCCCACTCTTTTACTCCCTCCCCTCACAATCCCTTCACTCACTTCCTTCACTCCTAACCCCTAAAATCCATTTCACTCCCAAACTCCACAATCCCCTCACTTTCACTCCCCACAACCCACTCCTCCCCCACAATTCCCTTACTCATCTCCTTCACTTCCCCCCCTCACTCACTTTCATTCCCCCCCGGAAGGGAAGCCTCATTAGTGGCAGGTGGGACAGTGCATTATTTTGCTGTTGCACACCCCACACCCACCCCAGTGCTGCCACGGTCCCCTCACTCACCGTCCATGCTCCTACAGATTTGGAGGATTAGCACTGCAGGCCCAATTCCTCCTCCACAGCTGAGTAAACTGATGAGGTCATTCAAGCACTAGCAGCCGAGTGGAAGGAAGAAGGCCTAAGGTGCTGCAATGCCACAATGATCTGACTAGGAGAATGGAGGGTGAGTGAGGGGATTGGGGCAGAAGCAGCTGCTGGGGGAGGGGGGGAGGAGAATAGCACCAATGAGGCTTCTCTTCTTCCATTTCCGGCAAAACTTTGAGGGGGAGTCATGGACCCTGCAACCCCTCCCCCTCCATTCTGATGCCTATAGAGGATAATATTCAGAGGAACATCTGCATGTTCTGCATCTTACCCACCCGTTTAGAAAATTGCGCAACTGGTATGCACATAAATTTACCAGCGTGGTGTGTATGTATATAGGGGAGAGACATTCCAACGGGTTGCGTCTGGGCAGAGTTGGGACGCACGTATATTCAGACTGGCAGGACACATTTTTTTGGGATCTTGAGTGGGAGGGCTGAAAATCAGGTGGGTAGGCCTTAGAGACTTTTTTTTTTTAAGACTTGCCACTTTACCAGCTATACTCTTTTGAAAATGGCCATTAAGCCTTAAGTTATCTGGCAGTCGCTAGCTGGATAACTTTAAACCTCACCAGCGATATTTATTTTATTTGTTTATTTATTTATTTATTTAAAAAAAGATTTATGTCCGCCCTATCCAATGTTCAGGGTGAGTTACATAAATATATTCTCAATCTTAAAACGAAAAATACATTACAACCTAAGGGGGTCATTTGCTAAGCCTATTGCACACGAAAACTTCGGGTGCGATAGCTTGCCGGGGGCGGATTCGGGGCGGCGAGGAGGCAGACGCGGAGTTATCTTCACTGGCGACGATAAGGCAAGGACTCTTATCGTCGCCAGTAGCGCGCCCAATAGTGCCACCTTTCATGGTGGCACTATTGGGTTTGAAAGCTGGCAGCGTTAACACCGCTTCTGGCTTTCGCAAGCTCGGGCCCCCCCCCCCCTCCCCCGCGAGAATGGAAAATCCAGGCCTAAGTTACTATCCATCTGTCAATCTGCCCAGCATTATGACAGTCAAAAAAACAACAAATTACGGCTCAAAGGCTTGTCTAAAAAGATATGCCTTCCACCGGTGCGTAGATATTCTCGTAAGCCCTGGAAAAGTATCCCAGACGGGCTGGTCCAGCCACCTAAAATGCCCTATCACGGGTCTCGGTGAGTCTAGCTGCGCGGGTTGAAGGGACCTCAAGAAACCCACATTGTAATGATCTCAAGGCTTGTGGCAGTGTATAAAAAAGCAGCATTGCCAAGATCCTAGGAGACACACTTTATTATGAATCAACGGAAGGATCTCATATTGGACCCCCCCCCCCCCCCCCCCACACACACACACACTGAATCGTTCTCTTCAGGATCACTGCACACCCCAGTGGATTTCCCCCAAGCAATGGAATAATTCCTGAAGACCTCAGGAAATTCTACAAACAATCTTTTGAAGGTAAACCAAGATGAAATCTGCTGGTTTCAAGTTCAAATCATTCAATCTGCTTTGCACAGCCCTCTACATGAGAGAAGGCTAAAGAAAGTTCCATAGGGAGCGCACCTCAGTCCCTGGTGGGGAAAAGCTGCACTGTCCCTTGAGAAGAGACTTTTGCTGCAGAATCTTTAAGCAGATTATAAAAGCAAGGACATTTTTTTTTTATATATATAAAACATATAGATGAAGCTAGCTTATTTTTCTCAAAACATAAAAAAAATATGTCCTCAACATGTCGAAAGTAATCCTATAGAAAGAAATGGGAGCTGTGAGCGTAAGGCATTAATGGATCACTAATGCTGTTCCTCATTCTGTCTGCTCTAAATCTTTTTTTTTTCCTGAGGACTCTAAATATCTATTTTTACAACGATTTTTATACAGCCATTTGGCTCTATTCGCTCTCTAGCAGCCAAAATCATTTTTGGATGAATCGATATTTCTAATTGAAAGAAGAGCTTGGTATTGTCTAAATATTTTGCCCTGCTTTACTTCATTAATTTTAGATTTAAAAGAGTAGATTTCCTTCACGTGTCATTTTTGACTACATGTAAGCCAGAGTCCCATGCAATTTTTATCAAGTGAAAAACTGAAATGAATACATATGTGCTGAAAAGAAAATTTGCAATCTAGGATAGTATTTGTAAATCCTGCCTATTACTGGAGCATTTTTCCCCAAGTCAGGGAGAGGAGGGGCAGTAAACAGATTGCAATCACAATAACATGCCAGGAAATGGGTGTACATTTGGGATCCTAGATTGAAATCTTTGAACCAGTCTTTAATATTTGTGTGGGCAAGATCTGATGTGGAAGTCCTCAAAAAGGTTTCTATTATAATTGTGAAACATCACCTTCACAACCTGATTGCCAGTTTTTTTGAGCTTGGTGGTGGCGAGAAAGGGTAAGACAACGGCTACAACTGGTACAATGCAAATGGAACAGGAAAACATACACAACCATGTCTAGAATAATTTCACTGATCCCGATTTTCATGTTTTACTGACATTCTCAAAAAAAAAAAAAAAAAATATATATATATTATTGCTTATTGAAATCTATAACACAGAAGAAGACCCAGGGAAAAATGGAGACAGGAAGAGAAAGCTGGGAAGGAAAAGTAATTCATGTAGAAATAATATATTTAAAGAAAAAATCAAGACCAAATTATTTTATGTAACCTGAATTCGGTATTCTACAAAGTAAGATTTTTTTTTTTTTGGTTTGTCAAGCCTTTGGATTCATTACAAAGGATTTTCCGAAGCACTGCCATAAAGAACAGCAAAAAGATTGACACATCAGTTTGATGAATATTGTGCCTTTACGAAAGATTTGTTCTCTATGGAGAGGTGCGATCCTTTATCAGTAGACCTCGGAGAAGACGCAGTCTTGATGAATTAGGACTGAAGCCGCTAGAAGATCGTTGCCGTCGTTAAGGCCATTAAAACAGGTTCCTGGATTTTTTTATTTAGCTTTCTTTTTTTTTTTTTTTGCTTTCACACATTGATTCATTTATAAATGTTAGTTCAGATGGCAAAATTATGGTATGCCATCATGAAAACCAATTGTCTCATACTTTCTCAAGTACATCTGCAGAAAGCACAACTGTACATAAGCAGAAAAAAAAGCACAGCGCTGTATAAATTTAAGTGTGTTATGCAAACCCATGGAGAACTAAATATATCCTTGCACTTTTACTTATGGTTAACAGTTTGAAAATGATTGCTTTTTGCACAGTATATGTTATTCTTATGTAAAGAATGGGGGCTCACACAGAACACATTATCTATTTTTTTTCTCCTTGGGTCACACTGACATTATAGTTAGCAAATTGATATGGTTCCACTGTTAAGCTTTATTACTTGTGACATGAGCCTATGACACTTTATAAAAAGAAGTAATCCAGAACAATCTCTAGGTAATTAACACCTAGATAAACAAACATAAATTCCTATATTGCATTTATTTGGACTACCACTCAAATATGCGTGAACCATGCTTTTTTAATTAAAAGATAAATCTGTGTGACACTTAGCCTCAAACTTAATTATTCAGCATAGTATAATAAAAAATAGAGCCCATTAAATGTGTCTTGCTCTGTATTCCTGTATTAACAGCAAAACAGTTCACTCTGGGATCATTTAAATTTCCTCCTTTCCTGCGATCTCCCTGTTCTCGTTTTTTTTTTTTTTTTTTTAAACATCTAGCAACACCAACAGGTGAGGGCTGGAGAACTTTCCGAGTCCTCGTGTGTAAATGCTCAGCTGGTTGCATTTTTTAATACAAGCATTACACCACAGTTTTAAACAGTTTTATCATCCCCATGGAAACATACATTCAAGTTTGGTAGAATTTGCCAAGCAGTGGTACCCAAAAATGAAAAAAAACACAATATTTAAGGATAATTTCACTGGGATCTTGCTTCTAATACACACGGCGAGATATTTCTATAATATAGTGTTCCAATACAGATGTTAAACAGATATGGGATGTATGCAATTCCCAAATTACAGTAGACAGCGGGTTATAATCCTTATAAAACTTTCAGTATAAAGCATTATCTTAATGCTGAGGGCAGCTTTGTAATGTTGAAAGGAAAGTATCTTGACAAGACATTCACCATCTGCATATGTAAGGCTGCTTATCGGTTTCACTGCAAAAGCCTTCACAAATCGATGTTTCATAAACAAAACTATTTAACTCTCTGATATTGCATTTCGGTTTCTGATCTCTGCTGCTGCCGCGGCGGTGCTCCACAGCAGTCTGTCGAATGATGTCTGAAGGTAAAATAACTTGTTTTTGCTTGATTCTGGAAGAATTGAAGCACCATTTCACAGGAGATTAGTAGTATACGGAGGTGGATAATGAATCATCGGAGAGGTTAAGTTTGCGACTGCTGGAGCCAAGCAGAATTTCCTGTTTTCAATACATACAAATCCCAAGTAAAAATGTCTTTATCGCCTTTTGCTTTTTAAACCAGAGTTGGCATGGAACAACTTCAGAGTGCATGCTTGCTTGAAATCTAAGCTGAAGGGGGATGCCATAATTTAACCGGGTTGATTTACCAGAGGGAACACGAGAAGTACTACAATTAATATTACATTGGGAGGTCACATCAAGGTAACGTAAAAGGCCTTAAAAAAAGTTGAAGAAGGGGGGATTTTTAATGCTGATAGTTGACTCCTTACATGGCTCAGGAAATCTGAAGACTCATAGGCCATGGTGGTTGATTCCCTGCTACATATAGCTCCCTCATAAAATGGCGAACGACCGAGACCACCATTTTCTTGCGTGAAAAAAATGACAACATGTGAGAGGCTAAGAACTGAGAAATCTTTGAGCCCACCATGCAGATCCCACAATCAGAAGGCTTATTAGTTTTCTCATATGTAAAGCAAGGGCAGTGGAAATGAAGGTTTTATTATGAGGGTTGAATTTATTTCCTGTTTGCAACTTTTATCTATACTTTTTTTTTTGCTTCATTTTAATTTATTAATTGTATTGCTTTCTATTAGATGACAGGAAGAGGGAATCTGTGTTACTCTTTTGAATGAGTGGAAGTCAGACTACAGATTCTTTTAATATATTTGCTCCAAATAACTAAAGAAAATTAAGTCATATACAGGAAAATAATGTTGAGTCCTGCAGAAAGTCACTTGAAAAATTCCTTTAAAATGTAAGCAATTGTTTTTACATGCACAATTACAACAGTACCCCACAATTTTCTAAAACCAGAAGTATGATGTATACAACAAATTATTTTTTATATGAAAACAGGACTTTGTACAATATTGCATATCATATACACTTCTCACAGTTTAAAATCAATGTTAAAATTACGTTTGCTTGATAGACCCTTTAACTGTCTCCGAAGCACATTATATAAAATAATTACTATTTGCTAATACAAATGTCCACAATTAGTTAAGTATGTATGTATATGTGTGTGTGTGTGTGTGTATATATATATATATATATATATATATATGCTTCTTTACCTTTAAAAAACTGGATTGAGTACACACGCTCAGTCTAAACATTAGAAACTGCCTGATAGCTGACAATATTCATTTTTGATTTTTTGAAGTCTGACAATGCTGCAAATTCAAATTCAGTTAAAATAAAATATGAACAGCTTCTAATAAACATAGGCAAACTGGAAAACCTTGGGTTTTGTTTTGTCCCCAGAGGTAGAGGGTTTTATTGCATAAAACACTGGATAAAACTGTACGGCTTCAAAGACATTTTATTCTAACAGCAGAAAGAAAACAGTCATTGCTAAAAAAAAAAACCAAACAAAAAACAACAAAAAAAAACCCAACTTTTAATACTTCTATACCAGAATAAAGTTCTGTCAACTGATGTATTATAATAATAAATAATGACCAAGAATAAACTTTAAATACAAAGTCTTCTACTTGTTACAAGCATAGCAACAAAATCCTCTACTCTTATTGATCTCATATTTTTGTCCAAGATAGAAATTTTTTTTTCTTTGTGGAGGGGATGGAGACAGTTATTATGACCAGTATCACAGACTACAGAAGTACAGAGAAAAAGAAGAAAAAAAAACTTGACATGTTTAGATAGGAGAAGCATGATGATATTCAGGAACTGACAATGCATCACCGCTGCTGTCACTTGTTTGAATTACAAGTTACAAATGTTCTGAAAAACAAAGTAAAACAAAAAAAAAATAAAAGGAGGAGAAAGTAGGGACAGTACCACTGGACCAAATGGACACACACATCACAGAGAACAGGAGATGTCTCCAGTGTTACAAACAGAATTATTGCCTGTAGTGTCTAAAAATGCTCAGAGGACACAAAAGAATACTGAACGAGCTCAAAAAGTGCAAGAAATGGACTGTGGGAGGGTGGGATATTTATTTTTTTGTTGTTTGGGGGGGGGGGGGGGTGTCTTTTTTTTTTTTTGTTTCCTAAAATATCGAAGGAGCGCAAACACACAGAAGCAAGCGACTTGACAGAGTCACCAAACACAGTTAGTGCAGTTAAAATCCTAAAGCATACTACAGTCAAAAAAGTTTTCAATAACATTTCAATCCCATCATCTAGGATCATAGAAACAGTTGCATTAAGTTTATCAACTCGATTTTTAGTAAGGCAGTGAGAACTATACTAGAAAAAAAACCAAAAAAAAAAACCCAGAAAAAAAAATAAAGCAGCTTTGCTCTATGCCAGATGGGTCCAAGTTACACAGCGACCTTGATTAAACTGGAACCTCGGTAGGGTTATCATCCTTACAGGCAGCATATGCAAATCATACTCCTCCATAGCCTGAGACTTCCATTCTCAGGGTAGAGCTAAGAATTTTATTTACATTGATTGCAGTTTTATATTTTTGTAAACTGCTTTAGGCAGAGCTGAAGTTTTAAGGCTCTGGGGTTTACTCTGTGCTCTCAGCCTGCGAAGAAATATTGACTTTTTTTTTTTTTTTTTGAAGTCTGGATGATTTTGCTCTTAGAAGAAGTTACCACTTCTCTCCCATCACAATGAAAAGCACCGATTTTGCTTCTATCAAAGGAAGTGCATTAAAAGGCTAGTATTTTAGTCTATCCCAGTTGATTAAAGAATAAACCTTACACATTTTTTTTTTCTGATTTAAGTGTTTCACTGAAGTCTCTCAAATCTTCCTATGGTGAAGAAATGAATAATTTTGGAGGATCCAATCAGTAGGAAAAAAAAAGCTAGCATTTGCAAAAATATAGAACACATTTGTTTTACAAAATAAAACAAAGAAATGTTAGCTAAAACATGTTTTTTTTCTTATTAGAGACAAAGAGCAGAATGTTTGAATTTCATATTTTCAGTTCAAGCTACTTAAACAGCTTTCTCCAGAAGCAAGTCCTGCACCATGTCTGTAACACTTATCAGAACTAACAAAAAAAAAAAAGAAAAACTAGCCATAACTGGGGGAATTCTTCATTCAAGTTAGAGAAACAAACAAAAAAATGTAAAAACCATCAAAAAATTCATCTCTGTTACATAAATTCTGTTTTCACCAGTGCCTTTCATAGATAAGGCTGACAGCTTTATACACTGTACCTTTATCTTTTGTAGTAATCTACTTCATTCAAAAATACACAAAGAATTAAAAAAAAAAAAACCACACAACTTTCTCTCAATACTGCAAATGGACTATAAAAAAAAAAAAAAGGAATTAGACAGCAAATATTTAATTACATTGTTCTTCAGATTCTGTCTGACCATTGATTCGTTTGGCTGTGTATATTTAAATAAAAAAAAAAAAAAAAAGAGAGAGAGAGAGCATATAATATCAACAATCCTTTCCAGTGCAGGTCAGTACTGACCCTAGCTTGTGGGCTGTCTAAGATTTCTCGTATAGTGCAGTTACTAACACCGCTGGAATTGATTTTCTCTGCAATGACAGCTCCAGTCAGGCTGGCACCATGGCAGTCTACCAACACGTCTCATTACCATGCTAGGCAAATGACAGCAGCTGGTGTCATATTATAAAGGTGTTTTCAACAATGAAAAAACACGAGTCTCTCAATCTTCAAGGCAACAGCATTTAGGTGGGATGGTTTTTCTGTTAAAGAGCATAGTTTGGGGGAAGGGCAAAGACCCACTTGAAAGTTTGAAATGCCCTGCTTTTTAAATAACTACTGACCTCCTCATATTCTAAAATCACCTTTATTGTCCCATCTACATCGTCTGGAAGTACTTGTTGCCAGGTAACAGTTTAGCAGCCATTTTCAAGGCTTGGGACTTTTCTTTTAAAAAAAATTTATATATATATATATATATATATATATATAAATCTTTTTAAACATTCAGACATTATTAACGGTACTGGGGACTTTGTACACCATCCTTTTCCTTGGAATGCAATTAGCAAGCTCTGTTTCACAAATGCATACCCATCACCTGTGTAGTGGAAAATAATATTGCAATATACAGATTGATTTGTTCAGCTGCATTACTCCTGGGCCTGGTTGCCCTCCACTGTCAGCTCTATTGCGCTCCCAGATTTGACAGCGGCAGGTTCCTCTAAATTCCCAGAAGTCTCGGAGTCAACTCTGGAGCGCTTGAACCTGCGGTCTGGGTACTGGCTGTTGTCAAAAGGCATGCGATGGACACAAAGAACATGCGTCTTCAGATTTCCCTTCTGAGAGGCACTGTAAGGGCAGTATCTGCACTGGAATGGTCTGTGACCTGTGTGACAGAGAAAAGTCATGGTTAATTTCTGCAGGCATGCAACAACAGCCACTCCACTTCTCAAATCCTAAAAGCAAAGTAATTTTGCTGAAGCCTACTTATAAAAGGTGTGTGTGTGTGTATATACATGTATATAAATATACAACTCTTTTTAGATTTTTGTGAAGACAGCCAGTAGTGAGTAGAGCACGAGGGGCCACATTTAAGCATACAGTATAATACATACCTAAGAATATAACAGAACAATTTAATAATGAGTATTTTTTTTTCCACTTCTTAGATGCCACATTTTATGACTGAAAACATAGGGGGTCAATCTTGAAAGGGTTCGGGGCAACTTTGAGAGCATGACACTACGCTGGCATCTTTGAAAATGGACTAGGGCTGGGCGCCTAAATTTGTTGGCCTACGTTGACTAGACAGTTAAATTTAGGACCCCAAATGGTTTAGGGATGTGAATCGTTTTTTGACGATTTAAAATATCGTCCCATATATTTTAAATCGTCAAAAATCGTTAGAGCCGCGATACAATAACAATTCCCCCGATTTATCGTCAAAAAATCGTAAATCGGGGGAAGGGGGAGGGGAAGGGGGAGGGCGGGAAAACCGGCACACTAAAACAACCCTAAAACCCACCCCGACCCTTTAAAATAAATCCCCCACCCTCCCGAACCCCCCCAAAATGCCTTAAATTACCTGGGGTCCAGAGGAAGGGTCCCGGTGTGATCTTTTACTCTCGGACCTCCGTGCGTTGTAGAATGGCGCCGGCGCTACCTTTGACCTGTCATATGACAGGTCAAAGGTAGCGCCGGCGCCATTTTGTTTTTTTGTCCCCCGACGTCAGGAGCATAGGAGATCGCTCCCGGACCCCCGCTGGACCCCCAGGGACGTTTGGCCAGCTTGCGGGGGCCTCCTGACCCCCACAAGACTTGCCAAAAGTCCAGCGGGGGTCCGGAACGATCTCCTACCGAGAATCGTTTTTCCGTACGGAAAATGGCGCCGGCCATACGCCGTTTGACCTTTGACCTGTCATATGACAGGTGAAAGGTAGCGCCGGCGCCATTTCTACAACGCACGGAGGTCCGAGAGTAAAAGATCACACCGGGACCCTTCCTCTGGACCCCAGGTAATTTAAGGCATTTTGGGGGGGTTCGGGAGGGTGGGGGATTTATTTTAAAGGGGGGTGGGTTTTAGGGTTGTTTTAGTGTGCCGGTTTTCCCGCCCTCCCCCTTCCCCTCCCCCCCCACTGGACCCCAGGTAATTTAAGGCATTTTGGGGGGGTTCGGGAGGGTGGGGGATTTATTTTAAAGGGTCGGGGTGGGTTTTAGGGATGTTTTAGGGTGCCGGTTTTTGATTTACATGATTTACACGATTTACACGATATTTAAAAAACCCAAACTGCGACGATCCGATTCCCTCCCCCTCCCAGCCGAAATCGATCGTTAAGACAATCGATCACACGATTCACATCTCTAAAATGGTTGACAGTGTCAGGGACAGGGTCAGGTTGAGGGAAGTAACTTAGGATCCTAGCACTGATTTTCAGTAATAAGCACCTAAATTTAAAATGCAGGCAAGTCAACAGCAGGCCTAAATGTAGGTGCCTCCATTTTTACAGTCCTAACGTTAGGTGAGTTTTCAACCCAAAATTTAAAACACCGAAGTCTGGCAGAAATGTTTTCTCTAAGCACTTAAAACTGAGATGCCCAGGTCAAAACCCAGCTTTCGTTGAATACCAGCCTCTACATGTAGGGTGCAAATCAGATATTTAAATATCAATAAGGAATATTAAACAGATGGCTAGTCTACAGAAAATATGTATCACTTCTTCAAACGTTGCCACTTTCAGCATATTAGATGCTGAAGAGCCACTACTATCTTCAGAATACTGGATCCTGTATCCCATTTGTTGTACATCTTGACTTTCCTCATTGTTAATCATACTAGCCAACATTCTGAAATGACTTTGTCTTTTGAAGTTGTCTTGTTCTAGTTCCTGTCCTGATCTTAAAATCGTAATCCACGCCTCTTGCCATTTAAAGCCTGCTGGCTGGAAAAGGAATGCGATATCACAATCCAGGGACTATGGTGCAATAATAAGGAAAATAAGAATGACCATTTTTAAGAGCATCAACAGATTGCTCTCATGCAAATATCTTTATAAATGGAGACATAAAAGGTACCACAAACATAGAGGGCTCAGAGGTGCTGAAAACATTGGCTAGATTCTGCTCATGTTTTGTCCATTAGCTCTTATTAATATTGCTAAATGTGTGATAGCAAGAATGCGTGGTCAGAAATTAAGCACTTAGCAAAAAGTAAGTGCTCAGATGGCGATGGTAAGGGGTTTAAGCGCGCAACTTGGTGACTGGTCAGAACATTTGTTTTCCTCGTCTCTGATGACAGAGCCAAGGACATTTTGGAAAACATAACTCTTTTTCAGAGCTTGCTTAAATGTCTTAGAGCACCAAACCATTCACAAATGAAAACATTCATTGTCATGCTTGCATGAGCCTTTAATCTTATTGCATTTTCTTATATTAGAATTCCGTCCTTATTGCACGAATATCTGGCACGGGGGGGGGGGGGGGGGGGGGGGGGTGGGGGAGGGGAGGGGGGTGGAAAGGGGCGGAATGTGGATGTGTGGTGTGGGCAGGGCACGGGCGTTCCAAGGCGGGACCAAGAGACGTGCGCGCAAGTTCAGATGTGTACAGGCACGCGCCCAGGTATATTTGAGCATAAAATTTACTTCTGCTACGGAGGAGGTGCAAGTCTCAATAAAACTATTTCCAGGTATCTCTGAGGTGTTTGAGGGGTCTGAGTTAGATGGGAAGAGCTCAGCTAAAAAACCAGAGAGGTTTGGAGAACCTAGCTGTAGGCTGGCCAAACTGGTGGGGGAACTGGTGAAACTGATCATGGTGTCGGTGCATGTGTTAAAAAAATACTCCCTCACTTGCACGGCTCAAATTTGACAGTACGTGTCTGTGCGTGCACGCTTATAAAATCAGGAACACATACACACACGCCAGGGCTATTTCAGAGCATGCATGCGTCAAATGTAAAATTGCTGCATATCTGGCCACGAGCCCATTTACACATGTACATGTGCCCGCATGCCCATTTGAAAGTTCATCCTACACGATCTAGTTTAAAATTAATTTGAGAACATGATCAACCATGCATACTACCAAAAAGAATTCTACCACTCATATTCATGAAACCCTTGCTTCTGGAGCAGAGATGCCTAAAGGGACTGGCATTGGGTCTACGGTGCCTTTCAGCAATTTAGTCACTGGCTCAGATCAGACTCAGGCTTGTCATAATCGCATGCCATTAATACCTGACCATGGGTTTGGAGGCCTAAGAATTTGTGGCTTCAGTCCAGCTTCCACTGGATACCTGCCCACATCACTAATCCTACAACTTGGAACTAACTGTAGCATGGTCAAGAGTCTCAACCCAGAGGGAAAAGATTCCCAGGCATGAAGACAGCGTTCTTGTTGTTTTAAGAGCGGGAATGAAGCTCGTGAGCAAGGCCCTGCGGGGAAGTTTGCATTGGTGCCATCCGTGCTCGCTGAATAAATGGAGCGCTTTGGTTTCCAGTCAGTGCTGTCCCTCTGACACCTTTTTATGATAAGTAAAATTCATGTCTCAAAAAAAAAAAAGGAAAAACAAAATAGAGAACGCTTACTCCATTTTTATAGCAACAATCAAACAAGTTTGGATAATTGTATGGTGATTCCATCAGGATCATGATAAAATTCCCAAAGGATATCAACAACTTTCATATGTTCCATGTTATGTACATTCTACGTTGCCAAACATTTCACATTTATATAAATATTCCTTTCCTTATTAATAGATTTATGCATAGTTTCATACTACCTGAATTCAAGGATAAACTTTAATCCCAGTCAGCTCTGTTCTGAGGCGAACATATTGTTGGGATGTTGATACCAAGCAGTGATGTGTTTATGAAATTGAGCACCATCAAAATACCTTATAAGGCAACTTGGAGACTGCTACTGTCAACAGCTCAAGAGCAGTGACTTCCCTTCCCAAACCTGTCCTCGGGACCCTCAGCCAATCAGATTTTCAGGATATCTGCAATGACTCTGCATGAAATAAATGTACCTGCCATGGTGGTGGTGCAGGGAAACCTATCCCATGCATTTTCAGGATATCCACAATGGGGGTAATATTTAAAAGGATTATTATACACGCACACAACTGGGGTTTTACCCATGCAAATTCACTTTAACCGTGCAAGTGGCTTTTGAAATTTGCAACGGTGTATGCTCCGTGGTTTTATACATGCATTCACCTATGGAAATCCCCCATTGGAGGTCCCCTACAAAAGGCATGGGATGGGAACCACTGCGCTAGAGATTATTAGCGTGACCATCTTTAGAGGCCACCAGCAGACAGCAAAGTATGCGGCTATCCCACTCTGATGCTAAACAAAGAATAATTCAAATATTCTATTTTGCCGAGGGGGGAGTCCAAGTGAACCATGATTATAACAGCATAAATGTAAATAGGAGAATGAAGTCATGGGCTTACAATTTTAGAATCATAAAAGATGTCAAGTTCCAAAAAAGAAAAAGGCAAAAAAAAAAAAAAAGAGCTTGTAATTCTTCCCGTTGCATATTCATTGCCGTGAAAAAGATTTAGAGACTACCTTTTGTTAAATAAAAAGGGTGAGAAGAATAGTTTTATTATGGGCTCCAAAAAAAAAAAAAAAGCACCGCCTTGGTTAATTAAGTGAAAAGCCACTTCATTTAACACAAAGTGCAAAGGATATACCGCGTAGAGGAGAACAGGCGAGCGTTTTCCAGAACATTTCCGTGAAGACGTTCACAGCAACCGAGCCAAGGACACACCACAAGCTTAAACATTGTGGTGGGCCTCGCTGGTAAAATCTTTTTCTTTAGTTGTTGCCCAACCTGCGTACAGTGGGCTTCTTGGGCCAAACAATTAATGAGCTCCCGCACTTTTCCAAATTTCTTTCTTTATTGCTCCCTGAATCCATCAAAAGGCTGGCACCAGAGCCTTCCCCCCGCTCTGTGAAAGGTAAGTACAGCACAAGTTAATGCGCATTGTCACCGTGCAGCAGAACCGTGGTATAGAGCACATTCATTTTAATCCGGTATGAATAATATATAACTATGTACAAAGAGTGAGGGTCAAGCCTAGTAAGAGGAAAAGCAAGTGGTGTATTGTTTACAGCAGAAGCAGCATGAACAATTAGATATTTTTTTTTTCCCCCTATTATACATCAACTAGAGATTAGAGAGATGGGTTGTGAATGGAGCGGCTGCCACAGCTGGTTTCCTGTGGCTATCCCTCATACACTTTACTTACTGATGTATGCGCCAAATACTGGGGGGGTCACCCAGGTTTTAACATCATTTCCAGAAATAAGCTACAACGGCTGGAATGCATTACTTCTGAGAACAGCACGACAGTATATTGATAGACCAACGTTTCTAGATGCTGTGCTATCATTCCTAACAGCACAGGGGAAGTATTCTGGGAATTGCGGTCTTTAAAGGGGGGGGGAGAGGCAGATTTCACTATTGCTGCATGGCAGCAACGCCCAAAAAACGTTCTCCTGCTTGTGTCCTTTTAGCCGGTTTTTACAGATGGTTTCTGTAAAGGCGCGCCAGCACAAAAAATGTCCATGTCCCTGCCTCTTGTGCAACTTGGCACTCTAGGGGCCAGAGATTTCGTGAATACAATTGTAAAATGCAGTGATATCCCCCCCCCCCCCCGTCCCCCGGACGGCATAACAGTGGCTCAATACAGAAGCTTTGTGAAGCTGCCTGAGTTCATTTACCTGCTGTGCCAGGGGGGAATATTTCAATCCCAGGGATCTAGATGCCCAACTCCATGTTTTGTGCTCTCCAACAGCAGGGCCCACCATCTTGCAGTCCATACAATGCCCACCCACCCTGGGACCATCCGTAATCTTTCTTTTACCATCTGTTCGCCAAAATGGCTTTGCTTGTTTATACATTGAACAGAAATTATGGGGGGGCAGTATCCAAACTGCCTGCACTGCTGCAAAAGTCCATGCCGTAGGGCTGGATTTTAATAGCTACGCGCGGGCGTAGATTTGTGCGCAGGTTATAAAATCCGGGGTCGGCACGCGCAAGGGGGTGCACACTTGTGCACCTTCCGCGCCCCGAGCCCTAGGGGAGTCCTGATGGCTTTTCCCATTCCCTCCGCTCCCCCCCACCTTCCCCTCCCTTCCCCTATCTAACCTGCCCCCCAGCCCTATCTAAATCCCCCCCCACCTTTATTTTGTTATTTACACCTGCCTCTGTGCCGGAGGCCTCGGTCCCACCCCCTGACCTGCGCCTCGCCCCCTTCCCGCCCCTTTTTCAAAGCCCCGGGACATACGTTGGATTTACACGTGTAGGGCTTTTAAAATCTGCCCCATAATGTTTACCAGTTTTCAATGGAAAAGCACACACAGACTTTCACTTAGAAAACCGAAATGGGTGCAAAGAGTGCATGGTGAATTCTGCAGGAATCCCGCAGGTAGAATTTTGCTGGAAAAAGTACACACATAGGGCCAGATTTTTAAATGTATGCGCGGGCGTAGATTTGTTCGCACAACCCGGCACGAACAAATCTATGCCCAATTTTATAACATGCATGCGCAGCCGCACGCATGTTATAAAATCCGGGGTCGGCGCGCGCAATGGGGTGCAGACTTGTGCACCTTGCGCACGCCGAGCCCAAGGGGAGCCCCAATGGCTTTCCCTGTTCCCTCCAAGGCCGTTCCGAAATCGGAGCGGACTTGGAGGGAACTTTTTTGCGATTCCCCCCACCTTCCCCTCCCTTCCCCTATCTAGCCCACCCCCCAGCCCTAACTAAATCCCCCCCTTACTTTTTGTTTCCAAAGTTACGCCTGCCTGAGGCAGGCGTAACTTAAGTGCGCCGGCTCTCCATCCCCCGGCACAGGCCACTGTGCTGGAGGATTCGGGACCGCCCCTGGACCTCCCCCGGACCGCCACCATGCCCTGGACCCGCCCCTTTTTCGAAGCCCAGGGACATTCGCGCGACCCGGGGCTTATGCAAGATAGGCTCGGTGAATGCAGGGGCAGCTTTTCAGGGGTTACGTGCGTAACCCTTTGAAAATCTACCCCACAGATTTATAAATACAATATGTGTGCATACTGTCCCCCCCCCCCCAACCTACGTGTGCATAGGCAAATGCCTCGTTGTATTGAGAAGGGGCAATCCTCATTCAATGATCATGGGTGAAATACTTTTTATCCAGGGAAACCACTTTAAATCTGCCCTCTGAGCTTAAGAAAGCATGCCTGTTCGCTATTTCTCTGGGGGACTACATGTCCCCCAGAGAAATCTAAGATCAGCCAATAAAGCTCTACTAACCATTCCCTCTGTAAAGACAGCAAAACTGACGGAGGTAAGAGAGAGAGCACTATCCCTAGCCGGTCCAATATTATGGAACACACTACCACTCGAAATAAGACTAATGAAAGTTCAAAAACTCTTTAAAAAAAGTTTTAAAACATGGCTCTTCAAAAAAGCTTTTCACAGTGAGAGTGGGGAGTAAGGAATACTAGCGGACAAGAAAGAGAACTCCGGCAGACTGTTAAAAGTCAACAAATAGCAGTATCCTCCTTTATTATTTTTTCTCATACCTAAAGATTAATTTAAGAGTAAAATATTCTCATATATGGATATCCTATTATTCATATAAATGGAATTTCCAATCCACAATCCAAATAGCGTATATTATCTGAATCATGTAACCAAAACTTTATTGGCACCTACTAGCCAATTTATAATCCTAACCAGACTTATTTATGTGCCTATCTGTAAACCGTTGTGATGGTATACTACTAAACGAAGGTATAGAAAAGTTTTTAAATAAATAAATAAAATAAATAAATATTAATATCTCAAAAGCATTTTGTAGGCAATTTTACTTTTTATTAAGAGAAAGAGGGATCTGTGGAAAGGCGTCAGTTCTGAAATCTCTTACCTTTCAGCAGCCACTAAAACTCCAACAAAGCAGACGGTATCCAAATGTCATCCATGATGATCCTACTGAACCGGATGAACACTTTAGGCCTAGTTTGGAGGGGTGCGGGGAAATTCTGCAGGTAAAGTAATGCTTTACCCGCAGAAATGGCCCATATGGGGATAATTTTAAAAGCCATTGACAGGCATAAAGCCGGATTTTATACACATAAACGGCTGTACTAAAACTAACTCAGGCTCGATGAGCAAAAAAATACACGTGCAACCCCAGTACACATGGCTTTTGTGCGCAGCAAGGGGAGGCATTGCAGGAGGCAGAGCTGAAGCAGAAGGGCATCTCACGTGCATTCTTTTTGGATTTAAAAAAGTACGCATGCAAGTCACCCTGCTCGTTTTGCCTGACCTGCAGCAGGCGTAACTTTGTGCGAGGTAATCTGTGCACATACTTGGCCAATGGCTTGAGTATTTTCAAAGCAAACGTGTGCGCAATGTACATGCAGACTTGACCACTAGGCTGTTATAAAATTACCCTTTCTAAGAACTGCTTGACTGATCTGTGCACATAGGGGCGGATTTTCAGAGCCCTGCTCGCGTAAATCCGCCCAAAACCGGGCGGATTACGCGAGCAGGGCCCTGCGCGCCGGGAAGCCTATTTTACATAGGCCTCCCGGCGCGCGCAGAGCCCCGGGACTCGCGTAGTCCCGGGGTTCTCGGAGGGGGGCGTGTCGGGGGCGTGTCGGGGGGGCGGGCTCCGGTCGTCGCGGCGTTCCGGGGGCGTGTCGGCAGCGTTTTGGGGGCGGGTACGGGGGCGTGGCTATGGCCCGGGGGCGTGGGCCGCGCCCTCCGTACCCGCCCCCAGGTCGCGGCCGGCGCGCAGCAGGCCCGCTGGCGCGCGGGATTTACGTCTCCCTCCGGGAGGCGTAAATCCCCCGACAAAGGTAAGGGGGGGGTGTAGACAGGGCCGGGTGGGTGGGTTAGGTAGGGGAAGGGAGGGTAAGGTGAGGGGAGGGCAAAGGAAAGTTCCCTCCGAGGCCGCTCCGATTTCGGAGCGGCCTTGGAGGGAACGGGGGGAGGCCAGCGCGGCTCGGCGCGCGCAGGCTATACAAAATCAATAGCCTTGCGCGCGCCGATTCCAGGATTTTAGTGGATACGCGCGGCTCGCGCGTATCTACTAAAATCCAGCGTACTTTTGCTTGAGTCTGATGCGCAAGCAAAAGTAGGCTGATCGCGCTTCTTTTAAAATCTACCCCATAGTTACTCTCATGCAAGCTGTATGCCTTTATTTTTACACACATAGGGGCGGATTTTAAAACGAGCGCGAACAGCCTACTTTTGTTTGCGCTCCAGGCGCAAACAAAAGTACGCTGGATTTTAGTAGATACGCGCGGAGCCGCGCGTATCCACTAAAATCCTGGATCGGCGCGCGCAAGGCTATGAATTTTGTATAGCCGGCGCGCGCCGAGCTGCGCAGCCTACCCCGTTCCCTCCAAGGCCGCTCCGAAATCGGAGCGGCCTCGGAGGGAACTTTCCTTTGCCCTCCCCTCACCTTCCCCTCCCTTCCCCTACCTAACCCACTCGCCCGGCCCTGTCTAAACCCCCCCTTACCTTTGTCGGGGGATTTACGCCTCCCGGAGGGAGGCGTAAATCCCCGCGCGCCAGCGGGCCTCCTGCGCGCCGGGCCGCGACCTGGGGGCGGGTACGGAGGGCGCGGCCACGCCCCCGGGCCGTAGCCATGCCCCCGTACCCGCCCCCAAAACGCTGCCGACACGCCCCCGACACGCCCCCGACACGCCCCCCTCCGAGAACCCCGGGACTTACGCGAGTCCCGGGCTCTGCGCGCGCCGGGAGGCCTATGTAAAATAGGCTTCCCGGCGCGCAGGGCCCTGCTCGCGTAAATCCGCCCGGTTTTGGGCGGATTTACGCGAGCAGGGCTCTGAAAATCCGCCCCATAGGGTAGGGGATAGAGTGAGCGGGGCTGGGATGTAGGCGCATATAATTTTTTTTACCATTTTAAAACGGGTGCATGGAAATTATTTCCGCAAAATGGTTCGCAGCAAATAGCAGGTATAATTGTGTCCACATTGTTTTGCAATTTTCAACATGGACTTAGATGCCTAAATCTTTGAAATTTGGTGTAGCTTATATATACCTATTTTTCAACAAACCTATGCACAATGCTACAAAATTATTAGCTTACAGGTGAATTTTCAAAGGAGTTGCACATGTAAATGTAACATACTATAGTACCAGTTTTCAATAGCCATTGGATGTGCGTGCGTGACGTCACGCACGCACGCCCGTTCGTGCGCTTTGCTGGCTTGGGGGCCCGAATGGATGTCACGGCGGAAGGGCGGAGAAGCTGCTGAGGAGAGGCCGCACTTTGGTAAGGAAGCCGCCTGGGAGCGATCGTGGGAGAGGGCCCGTGCAGGCATCTGTCTTCGCCGGCGGCGGGGGCCGCTTTCGCCGCCGGCTACCCCAGGAGGCAGGGGCAGCCCCCGGGAGGCAGGGGGGCCGCGGTCCGTCTCCGGGGGAGGGCTGCGGGAAAAGTAAGTTTAACTTTGCGTGTCGGGTCGCGAGGGGATTTCAAATGTCATTTCAAATGTCATTTGAAATGACATTTGAAATGACAGGTACCAGCGCACCCAGGATACTGTCTAGGCACTGTATAAAGCGCCTCTATACAGTAAATGGGTTGCGCGGGCCTAACGCCTCACAGACGCTCTTGGACGCGGCTTGCATTTGCAAGCTATTTAAATACAGTATCGAGCGGTAGGTGAGCCGGACTGTGCGTGTGGCAAACGCGGGTGCGCCCGGCACTAACGCAGCTCTTCCTACCGCTCCTTACTGTATCGGCCCGAATATTATTAAACAGTTTTAAACAAAAAACTTGTTTTATTTTAAAAGCATATGATATTATTTGTGATAATACAGATGATTCGATGTATTCTTTTGAGGTAACCCTGTCCACAGAAACATGACCGTGTCCATGGTAGCGTAGCACGTGAAAACAGTAATATGTATTTTGTTTGGTTTACGTTATTAGATAAATTGGGTTTAGGTCAGAAGAGATCATGTAGTGTACATGCATTTCTCGATTTAGGTTTCTATTTTTCTTTAACAACATTTAGGGGTCTATACACTAGAACATGTGGTAAACAAATGTGCATCATGCATGTTGTTAAAAATTTAACGTGCATGCTAAAACTTCACAAAGGGCAACGCTCAAATGTTTCTCATGCACGAGCCAAAAAGTAGCCTCTGCAAAAGATGGCATTAGTGTGCACACCAACACAATAGCATTTACATACATCTTCTACCTGAGGACTAAATAGCATGTAGATGCTATTCCAGATAGCAAGCAGTTGCTAAATGGAATGTGCACTGTCTTTTCCCCATTGATCCTCCTCATTGCTTCAAAACTGTATCAAACTATGCATGGCACATACTTTGGCTCATCAATGCTGAGGAGAGAAGTGAGACAGCTACTGGACCCCAGGAAAGGAGGTTAAAGGAGAGAATAAAGTTCCAGTAAAGGCAAAATTATATGTGAGTCCATCTGTGTCAGTAAGAATCTTGAAAGAGCAAAGTGAGAGGATGAGCACTAAGTGGTGAGCACTGAGAGTGGTGAGCACTGAAGGAGATAACCCAGGGAAGAATTTGCCCTTCCTGTTGGTCAACAGCTGGATGACACAATCTGTCAGGACCTCAAAGCTCTAAGAAAATAGCTTTTCACTCAAACCAAACAACTGGTGAGTTCAAAGAAGCTATTGAGACCCATACCACTGTTCACACTCAAACCTCAGAATGCTTATTATGGTCTTAGACAAACAATATTAATGAGAGAAATGACTGTCACCATATTCTGCAACCAGTCTTCAGGTGAACATACACCCCACTTACAGAATCTACTCCCACCTAATTCACTGCATCCACTCCACGCAGGTCACACAGAAACATCTGTGTCACAGGGTCACAGATGAGAGGTGGAAAAGTTGGAGAGGAGTGTCCAAGTTTTGGTAAGAAAAGGCTGCATCCTGGCCATCACTTCCTTCTGAGATTTTCCACCCACCTGCTGCTACCTTGTCTTTGCAGTAATCCCAGTCTCAGGCTGTTTAAACCATCTGAGGCCATGCAAGACATAAAATGCATGCAGTGAAAAGTTTCTGCATAATCATGATGATGGATAAAAAAATATGGGATGCCCCTTTATTTGAAATTGGTTAAGTGTATAACAGAAAAACCTTTATAACCTATTGCTTGAAAAGACATTTGTGTGTGTAAATAAATACCAAAGAGAAAAGCTGTAGGTGTGAAAATATTTTCAAAAAAAGTATAAGAGCATTTTACATTGTACCAGACTAGTGGAATAGTTCCTTAGATAAGTATCTTTTATTTGCAATACAAAATAAACAAAAAAGGCTATGCAAGTAGTCATGAGCACTAATGACCAATGACTAAAATGTGCTGCCACTCCTGTTGAGTATAAGCCACACAAAATATGTGGAACTTGTGTCACGTTTTGATGGTCATATTATTGCACAATTAATTGTTATTTAGTGGCTTTGTGGTGAAAATTATATTTTTGTGAATTTGTGTACATAAAAACCACATTATTTTAAGTGCTCAAGTGTATTCTAGTGTTTGTCAACTCTTCCTCTCTCTATGTCACTCTTTCTCCTCCCTCCACCTTTCTCTGTCCTGTACTCCACAACTTCTACTGTTTCAGCAGTCATATCTCCATTATACGTTTAGTTTACTTTATTCTCTGAGGGCCTGATTTTTAAAAGCATTTACTTGAGTAAAACTGGGCTTTATTCGAGTAAATGCACTTTACTCGAGTAAGTGGGTTTTTGAAAATTGCTACAATATATGCCATTGAATTGTCCATAGGATTTACTCACATAAATGCACTTTACGTGAGTAAATAGCGTTTGAAAATTGCTACAATAGTAGTTACATTTATGCGCATAACTCCTTTTGAAAATGACCCCCTTAGTAGACAGCCTTTCCATCATAAATCAAAGTGGTTAACAAACATAGCATGGAAAACAATGTAGCCCCCAATGTACCCCACTGCATCTATCACATTGGCACCGGGGAGCACAATCTAGGAAGCCCTTACATTGGAGGGCACCAGCATCAAACATTTCACTTTCACTAAGCAACCTGCATTGGTCATGTCTGAGCTAACTATAACCCATGTGGTGCCTTGTGCAGGTGATCAGGAGGTCATGGGGTAGGGAGATGATTTTCGGTTTCTTTTCTTTATTGACCAACTATTCGGGAAAAACGAATACACATCCCTAGTTCTTATCTGCCAACATCCATGTCTCTATGTCCTGCTATGTTCTTGCTATCCACTTACTGATTCATGGCTTTTAGATTTAAACAGAGGTATTTGCCTTTTGATTGAGACTGTCCCTGTTATAGGATCCTACTCCAGAATCTAGGCATAGGAGTGAATTTTCAAAGGCGTTACATGCAGAAAAGTAGCATAATATTCTTGCAATTTTAAAAAGCCCATTTAGGCACAAAAAAACCTTTGGAAAATTCAGCTCTATGGAGTGAATTTTGAAAGGAATTATGCACGTAAAAGTAGAAATTTTCATAAGCCCATTTACACATGTAAAACCCAGTTTTACACATAAAAATTCTTTCGAAAACTAAGGGCCGTATTTTAAGAGGTACACGCAGGCGTACATTTTTGCGCACAACGCGGTACGCAAAAATGTACGCCCGATTTTATAACATGCGCGCGCAGCCGCACGCATGTTATAAAATCCGGGGTCGGCGCGTGCAAGGGGGTGCACATTAGTGCACCTTGCGCGCGCCGAGCTCAAGGGGAGCCCTGATGGCTTTCCCCGTTCCCTCCACTCCGGAAACGGAGCGGCCTCGGAGGGAACATTCCCTTGGAGGGAACACCTTCCCCTACCTAACCCGCCCCCCAGCCCTATCTAAACTCCCCTCCCTGACCTTTATTTAACAAGTTGCGCCTGCCTCAGGGAAGGCGTAGGTTGCGCGCGCCGGCCAAGTGCCGGCACGCGATTCCCCGGCCTAGCAGCCCTACGAAGGCCTCTGGTCACGCCTCTGCCCCGCCCATGCCCCACCCCTTTTTTAAAGCCCAGGGACATATGCGGGTCCCGGGGCTTGCGCGCGTCGCTGGGCCTATGCAAAATGGGTTTGGCGCGCATAACCCCCCTGCGCACGAAAATCCAGCTGGCTTTTAAAATCTACCCCTAACTCCTTAGTTTTTAAGTGAGCAACATTCAGTCTGCAAAAGTTAAATTCTGTAAGTACTTTTAATCACAAACTTTAAGTCAGTTTAAGTGGATTTATGTGAATAAGTCCACTATGAAAATTCACAGATATCCGTGGAACCACTGCGAACATAAACACACAAAGTTATATCTGCTTAGGTAACTTTGTGTGTGTGTATCTATGCAACTCTGTAGATGAATATTTATGCATATACATTTGAAAATCAAAAATATCTGCAGAAATCAGAATGCCTCCTTTATTGTGCCTGTGAAAGTATGCACACAATTGCTTTTGCATGTATTTTATGCTCACAACTCCCGAGTCATTTTTAAAAGGTTATTTACGCACGTGAAACCAGGTTTCATTCATGTAGATGGCTTGGTCAATTACCCCTAGATCACGGTAAAGGGCCACATTAATTTACACAAGCAAGCCCTCCCCTCAACAAATCTGCTTACTCCTAGAGCAAGATAAAACTTTTATACCAACACACATTCAATTTCTCTCTCTCCATGGGGTCTACCTGGGAGTCAAATATGGCAAAGGAGGCAGGGATGAAGAGAATAAGAGTCCTACCCTACCCTTCTTAATTGGTGGTGAACGTACAGTATGAACCCTTGATCCTGAACAAAAACCACAGACAGGGTAAAATATAAATATATTGAACATTTTTCAAGATAATATTGAGCACACTGCAACACTGATAATTCTACGCACACACAATTTGGTTAAATTCAATCATTCCTGTTCACCGGTAAGTTTTGATATTAGCTATAGTTCATGTCAAGTAAAGTTAACTGGCAAAAAAATGGGATCGTTTTCTATGTCCCAAAAATATGAAAAGCTATTTCTTCCTCTTCAAGTGTGGAAAATTGTTCACACATCAAACGTGCGTTTCTTTAAAATGGTACCCCATAGCTCAGAAATAGGATAATTGCCATGTGATACGGCTGTTGCTAAGCTAATTGTACATTTCATAGTGATCTGCAGACTAAACAGGCATGTAGAATCTTTTCAAATAGTCGTTGGCTAAGTTATTGCTGCCCTGAGAGCCAGTGCCGTGCCCGGTCTCTTTTTCCAAAATATTCTAGCACCGTTTTCAGTGACTGCTCTCAATTTGCTATAACGGAATGGCCAGGAATGTGGTACTGAGGCTTCATGAACCTTTTTGGTGTTCCAAAGGGAGACAAAAGAAAAATCATTTCTATCACCCTTGTCCCTGTACAAATCCCTTACCAGGTGTACAAACTTGAATGCTTTATTTCCAAATGGTATTGGATAATTGCGAAATGCAGAGAGGATGGGCCATCAAATTAATGAAGGGGTGAATGGTTTAATCTATGAGGAGATACTGTCTGAAACGGAACAGTTCTCCTCCAGCAAAGGAGACGGAAGAAGTACTGTGTATCAAAAGACCTTGCCGGGAGTCAGGCCATGCGCCTTCTTCATATCCAGAACCATGGGGAAAAAAAAAAGTTTAACCTGTTCAGAACTTCAAGAAAGGAGGTTTAAGCTCATTCAGAAGAAGAGGTTATTTGTCCTAATACAGTTATGAAATATAAAGATGAGACAGATAATTCTATTAGGTGATGTCTAGCTAATTCAATAATGATTCTTCAAATTTATCTGGATAAATAATGGTATTACTACTTATTCAGATTTACAGAGATTCTAAGTGCTAAACCAAGGACTTACTCTCCAATTGCATTTTTTGGATAAGAAAGGATCTCTTACCTGGACGGTTTAATTAGCTGAAGTTCTGCACAATCAGTTGACTTCCTCTGGATTATTACAGATGTTTGCCTAATTGTGATCAGTTTGAAGAGAGGTGATTGACGTGTCTTATTTAAGTCAAACTATGAGATTGTGAAACAGTATGTTCACCCTATTTTTCCTGTAATTTACATAAATTATTGCCTACTTATAGGTGAATTTTAAAAGCCCAACGCGCACCAAAACAAGGAGATACACGAATATGCTGGGCTGACGTGCGCCGAGCGGATTTTAAAAGCCTCCTGGTACACGCATAAATAAAAAAAAGTCCAAAAATGAGGCAGGACATAGGTGTGATCTGAGTGGGGCATGGGGATCACTGGATTTATGAATGAAGCCGGCGCGTAGAAACTTACACGCACACAAGCACCCGCCGGGGTCCCTTACTGTGTAACTTTACTTCTGCTATAGAAGGCGCGTAAGTCCTAAAATAAAAAAATACATGAATGTCAGCAGGGTTTCAAGGGGGGTTAGGAAATCCTATCCTTTAGCTGGGCGAACTGGGAATGAAGTGGTTTAACTAGTAACTGCGTTGTCGCGTGTTTCTGTTAAAATACCCCCCACTTACGTGGTAAAGGTGGAATTTGCGCGCTCATGCGTGCGCGCATATACAATTGTGAGCACATGTACGTGTGTACAGCCTATTGTATACCATCTGTGCATATAAGTGCGCATGTTATAAAATGGTCGCATCTCTGGATGCAAGCTAGCATAAGCACATGCATGTGAGCACACGCACCAGTATTACAGTTATTGCCCCAATAACTAATGTCTTGGAAAAGTCAGTTTTATCACAACTTACTGAGGCCTAGATTTATCAACATGCTATAAATATAGTGAAAATAGCACCTGCGATAAAAAAAGGGCATGGTTAGGCTAACTTACTGTCTACTGCATCACATAGGTAAGTAACACATGGCACGTTGTGTCAGCGCGTGACGTGTTGTTTCAGTGCATGCCACATCATTTTAAGCAGCTATCATTGATTAGTGCGTGATGTGTTATTTTTGCAGTTTATATATATATCCCGGCTTCCTACAACTGAGTGTCAGGTGTGGGGGGGGGGGGGGGGGGGAGTTGGTGAGTTGGATAGTGGGAGTAGGATCTTTATCAGATTCAATTAGCTGCATGTGTTGTCTGGCCTTCTGTTGCCTTTTGTTTTCCTTTACCTTGGTGTTTTGTCTTCTTTGGTGGAATGAAAGTTTTTGTTTGTCCAGATAGTCTGTCTGTCTTTTGGTAAGGAGGAGTGATGGTGATGGAGTAGTGGAGGAGTGGTGTGGAAAAGGAGTAGAGGAGTGAAGGAGTGGTGGTAGTCGAGAAGTGGAGGAGTGAGGAAGAGTGGTGTAAGTGGAGGAGTGAGAAGGAGTAGTGTTGTGGAGGAGTGTTTAGGAGTGGTGGTCGTGGTGAAGAGGAGGAGGAGGAGCAAGGAGGATGGAGCATGAGAGGTGTGGGATGAGAGAAGAGGAGAGATGTGAGGAGAGGAGGGGGAATAGAATTAGGAGTAGGGACAGGAGTACAGATAGGAAGGGATAGAAGGAGACAGGTGGGGGAAGGGGATAGGCAGGCAAGGACAGAGGGAAGAGAACTGAAGGATAAGGATAGAGAGAGGGCAGAGGGGATGGGAGCTTGCAGAGAAGGGGCGGGGGGAGGAAAGGAGAGGAGAGGGGAGTGGGAGGGAGAGTGAGGAAAGGGAGAACAACTCTCCAGAAATGGAAGTGGCACCCCCCTTCAGGCAGCCAGGCAGCAGGGTATCCTCATCTCAGGGCTATCACGTTCAGTGTGCAGGACAATGAGATGGTGATTGCAGGGGTCCTGGAACATTATGCCATGCTGTTCGGAAATTGTGCGGCCAAGACCTTGAAGGCAGCCAAGGGCCAGATCTTGTGCACCATAGCCCAGGCCATTTCCAGGTGCAGTGGAGTCCAACGCAGTGGGGAGCAGGTGGCCCACAGGTACCAGGACATCAAGGCGCAGTTGAAGGCAAAGCTGGCGAGCCGAAATAAATATATACGCTGGACCGGAGGAGGAACTTCTTGTCCCATCATCCTCAAACCCATAGAGGAGTGCCTCGTGCAAAGGCTGGGACCGGATGTCTTTGAGGGCATGGCTGAGTGGCTGGACATCATGCAAGCTGCAGCCGGTAAGTTCACTCACCTGTAAATGGCCAGGCTGCAATGGGTGTACAGTACACATCATTTGGCGTAAGATGCTCATAATGCTTAAGAGGCAAAGTGCACCTCTAATGCCAAATGCAAAATGGATACTAGCTGCCATTGGTACTTATATCTTATTTTTTGTTTCCACAGCTCTCGCCTACAAAGCTGCTGGTACCAGCCAACAATCCCCAGGGACCAGCAACGCACCAGCCCTTTTGCAGAGGGCCTTCATGATGGATGCCCAAATCCAGGTGAGCAAGAAGGAGGAGGAGCAACAGCTGCAATAGCCTCAGGAGGCAATGCAGATGCTTCGACCCCTGGGTTCACCCAGCCCACAGAGATAGATTTCAAAAGGAGCACACACACGCGTCCATTTACGTGTGGTTCTCGACACGCGAACTTGGACACGCTGATTTTATAACATACATGCGGATGCGTGCCAGATTTTAAAATCTGCGCACGCATGTGCGGGCGGTGTGCTGAATGTGGGTGAATTTTAGTAAACTACGCATGGCGACACAATCGGGCTTTCCCCAGGTCCTTCCCAGTCTGCTCCAATTAAGTAGTGGACTGGGAGGGAACTTTTCTATCCCTAACCTCTTCTCCTCTCCACCCCGACCCTTAAATCTTTTCTACCTATCCTTTTTTTTGGTTTGTTTCAGAACTTATTTCATGCCTGGAGCTGAAGTAAGTTGCGAGCACTATCCGGGTGCCGGTGCGTGAGTCATCAGGACAGTGCAAAATGGCCACAGCAGTTAACATTATGACCAACATGCTGACACAGATACTTCAAAGGATGCCTGAGCAGCCATCAGTGTCTTCCCAGGCATCACTGGACTGCACACCCCACAGCAGTCCCTGGACTGATAAACGCTGAGGGGGTAGGCCCCCAAAAGACATGCCCCTCTCTCCAAGTGGCAAGCCATTATGTGGCATGGGATCATGAAGCACCAAAGGTGGTGGCATCGAAAGTCAAATAAGAGTTGTACCAACAATCCAGGGCAGCCCTTCTACAGAGTTCCTGTGCCGGCTAGATGGAAGAAGCCTGCTGGGTCTGTCCTCACTACAGAGTTCCTGTGCCGGCCAGATGCAAAAAGCCTACTGGGCCCATTCTCACTACAGAATTCTTGTGCCGGGTAGCAAAATGGATGATCTACTGTCAGTCATTGTGGTCCTGCAGCCTAGCTCTAAAGCCCTCCTTGATGCTCTGCCCATATTACATCCTCCTTGATGCACTCTCCAGTCACGGTCTAGCTGCTGCATCTTCTCATCATGTCTTATCTCCTCCTCCTGATGCTGCTGCCTCCATGCTGCTGGTGTCTCATCTCATCTTAGCTCATGCTGCTGCTGCCTCCATGCTGCTGTGTCTCATCTCACAAGTGAAGGCCCCAGACAGTCCATGTTGAAAGAGTGCACTCAAGGGGACAGTCTGGCTAAGTCAGCAGAGTTTCATGCCTGGAGCTGAAGTAAGTTGCGAGCACTATCCGGGTGCCGGTGCGTGAGGCATCAGGACAGTGCAAAATGGCCACTTTCGGTGCTTCACTTGTACACTAACTAACCTTTTGACACCGCTGTGGACCTGCTGACTATTGGAACAGAGTGTCAGCTGCTATGTGACAACTAGAGAGGAGGAGTGAGGGAGCAGTGGCTTGTCAGTAAAGTCCACAGGGGAAAGCAGAGGGCCTAGAGGGCTGTTGTTGCTGCTGCTTGGGATCAGGCAGACTTCCACAGACTGGCTGCCATCTCTGTAGTGGGCTGCCTTTGGGATCTGGATATTACCTGTGTCACACCTTATAGCTGCTGCCTCCATGCTGTGTCACATCTCATCTGTGTTGCTGTGTCACATCTCATCTCAGCTGCTGCCTCCATGCTGCTGCTGCTGCTGCTGTTCTCCTGGATCTGCTGCCTCCATGATGCTGTGTCTTCTTCTGGGCCTCCTGCTTCCGTGCCGCAATCTTTGGTCCCGGATCTGCTGCCTTCCTGCTGAATTCTGTTGCCTTGGCCCTTAGGCTGTCCCCTTGAGTGCACTCCTTCAACATGGACTGTCTGGAGCCTTCACCTGAAATCTGCTGACTTAGCCAGACTGTCCCCTTGAGTGCACTCTTTCAACATGGACTGTCTGGGGCCTTCACTTGAACTCTGCTGCCTTGGCCCTTAGGCTGTCCCCTTGAGTGCACTCAACTTGGACTATCTGGGGCCTTTTTCCTTACCATTACATAGCAGGGCTGCTATCAGCTCAAACATTACAGCTGTACTGTTGCTATTGGGGTAACACTTCTGCTTTCTATGGTCTTTGTTGTAATCATGATTGTGCCAAAAGGATAAGATGCTAAACCTGTATATGTAATGATACCATTTCAAACAAGGTATGTACAAGTCTACAGAGAATTTACAACATTTTGTGCTATTTCCTATCTTGTCTTTGCAGAATGTGATTACCAAAGACATTTACTTTATTTCAAATAGTGGACTACATATGTTCACTAATAAAGTGGTCACTGGTTTGAAAATTACACTTTCTGGTTGGATCCTTTCATTGTGTGGTTTTGTGTTAATGGTTCACTAGGTACAAGATTTGCCCTCCACAAGACCTTGCATGCAAGAATGCCCTTGCACATTCTAACTAGCCACATCTAGCAGTCAAGACCATATGGGCTAGGCCATACAATGGAATGTTCAGTGTATGCTCATAAGTAAGACAGTAAGAACTAAAGAAGTAACTCATTACTGGGGACCTTCTATATTGTTTCCTGTTGCCTTCTTCCCACAGCATACTCTTAGCTAACTCCTGCTTACATGGGCCTGTATGTGAGAAGGACACAAGCTATCAGGCCCACAGAGTATATTGTGTAAATGTAGAGCTTGTGTGGTGTTAAGGGGAATTTAGAGTCATCAACACTCAAGACTTGACCTTGGGCCCCCTTACTTGTGTCCTGACTCAAAGGCTCTCTGTACCCAACCATTTATAGGTTTCACACTAAATAAAATATGCCATCTACTTGCCGAAGGTTGGAACAGAGTGTCAGCTGCTGCCTGACAACTAGGGAGAAGGAGTGAGGAAGCACTGTTGTGTCGAAGAGCAGAGGGACTAGGGGGGCTGCTGCTGCTGCTTGAGAGCAGGCAAACTTCCACAGACTGGCTGGTGCCCCTGTACTGGCCTGGCTTGGGGATCTATATAATATGTATAAGGTAAGAATGAGCTTACAGGTAATATCCAGATCCCAAAGGCAGCCCACTACAGAGATGGCAGCCAGTCTGTGGAAGTCTGCCTGATCCCAAGCAGCAGCAACAACAGCCCTCTAGGCCCTCTGCTTTCCCCTGTGGACTTTACTGACAAGCCACTACTCCCTCACTCCTCCTCTCTAGTTGTCACATAGCAGCTGACACTCTGTTCCAATAGTCAGCAGGTCCACAGCGGTGTCAAAAGGTTAGTTAGTGTACAAGTGAAGCACCGAAAGTGCTAAGCAAAACCTATCCCCTAGATTCTACAGCAGCTATGGGCACCCCACTTCTATGTATGCATTGTAAACTTACTGACCTACATATGGCAGAATGAAAGTAGCCCTACCCTGCCAGGGTATACAGAGGACAGAGTGAGTGTCAAATGATGCAGCCTGGGGTGGCAGCCTCTATGTCTACTATGCATGATATGATCAACAGAGAAGAGGCAAAGGAGACCAGTGACTGGAAAAATAGACTCTCAAATAGGATTGCCACTAGGCCTTGGGCCAACCAAACCAACCCTCTCCTCCCACCCACACACACCCTTCACTGGGTATCTGACTACGTGCTACCACTAACCCCTCATCCAAACCATTCATCAGAGTAACCCAAACATCGACTGCATTATGTGGTCCTTTCCAACCAAAGGTAGAATAATCTGATTCCAAAACTGTTATCTATGACTTGAAGGAATCATAATTATCATATAGCATCATTTTTTGAATTAAATAAACAATCAATTTGCAAAAACAGTTTAAAACATATCAAACGAGTTTAATAATCAATAGTACAATGAAATTGCACATAATAAACATTTTGACATCTAACACAAACATCTGTGAAAACTAAACTATTATATCTGCATTCAGGCCTATACATACCCAAAACCACAAACTGTCTGGTGTATCACAAACGAATCACATATTATATAAATTTCAAAGTAATCTAGGTTGAACGTGTGCTAATTATTGGAGAACCCAATGTTTCAATTATAATATCACTTATAAGCGAATGTAACAATGTGTATATAACAGAAAAGTGGCTTGTATCTCGTTTCCTTGATACTATATGATAATTATGATTGCTTCATGTCATAGATTATACGGTCCTTGTCACTCAATGCTCCTGCCATCCCTGCATCCCCACATTCAGTGGACAGAACACCTACTACTTCCCTCCCACAAGTGGCAAGCCTTTCTGACAGCTGAAGCTCTGGGAACCCTGCACCCCCCCCCCCAAATAACTGGTCTATTAGGCCCACTCTATGTACTAGGTGGAAATGTCTTGGGGGGGGGGGAGGTGTGCCTTACAGGCAAATGTCAATTAATACGCACATAAGACTGCACATTTGAGGTGTCATGCTGGCAACGTTCACACCTCCTCCCTCTCTCTCAATTCACGGTATAAACAGTGAGCGGCCTAGGGGGAATTTAAGAGTACAAAGCGTGAGGACATTCCTTCAGCAGCCCATACGGTCAAGCCTCAGAGGCACACCTTTTCAAGAATGGAAGCACTGGATCACTGTTGTCCTAAGTCAGTGTGTGCAAAATGAATGTGCATACACTACCTGCTCTGGGGTATGCAAAGCTGTCGTGAGGGAGGGACCTCCGAGTGCCACTGCATCCCTAGACACTGAGATTGACAGAGGCTATCACAGTTGCACACTGACACACTTATCTATTGAGTATTGAATACCTGCAGCACTTCATGCACCTACAAATGGGCAATGAGTATGTTCCTGGACTGTTTGTCATCAAACAACATTGATGCCTGTGACAGCCTGTCCCTAACTGCTAATAAGGTAGTCTGAGTCCTTACTCGGCACAGAAGCTTATCTATACCTGGCCGCATAAAAAACATCTGTCAGAAGCATATATGAATCGTACTTTGTCTGAGGTACTGACATGGACCCCTCAAGGCGTTAGGTGGCATTAAATGTGTCTTGCAAGAGACCAACAAAGAAAGGCCATCAGCCATTAGAGATGTGCAGTCGTTTGCAATGAAATAGGAAATAAAGACAAAATTTCCTATTTCGTTGCATTTCAGGAAGAAACCCCCCCCCCAAAAAAAACAACCCACCCCAATCCTTCAAATTTAACTAAATGTAAAGCCCCCCACTCTCCCGATCCCCCCAAGACTCACTAAATATCCCTGGTGGTCCAGCGGGGGGGGGGGGGGCCGGGAGCTCAGAGCGATCTCCAGCTCCCGGGGTCCATCTGCTGCCAGTATTCAAAATGGCGCTGGTGGCCATTTGCCTCATCATGTGATAGGGGCTGGCCAATGGCACTGGTAGCCCCTGTCACAGGGTAAGGGCAAAGGGCCGCCGGCGCCATTTTGAATACTGGCTGCTGATGGCCCCCCTGGAGCTGGAGATCGCTCTGAGTTCCCAGGCCCCCCGCTGGACCACCAGGGATATTGAGTGAGTCTTGGGGGGGATTGGGAGGGCTTTACAATTAGTTAAACTTGAAGGATTGGGGTGATTTTTTTTAAAACGAAATAAACATTTCTGATTCAGTGGTGGACCGAAAAATGAACCGAACAACAAACTGGCACGAAATTTTTTTTTATGCACATCACTATCAGCCATCATGCCAACCACACGAGACCTCTGGGAGCAATTGGCCTATACATTCAGCACTGTGGCCCGTTTACTATGGCGGTAGCTTGTAGGCTCCTGAAGTCATCAGCTGACTTCAGAAGCCTACAAGCTAAACACAGAGCTGATCATTGAGAGTGTATCAGCACACTTACCCTGCTCACCACTTACTGTAAAAGTGACAAACACTACATAAGGCACAGCCTAGAGTACAGCAGCTCTTCCTGATTTCCCACAAGTCATGCCAGCCATTTGGATCAGCAAGGGCCTGCAACCATAAAACCAAGGAAACGTGGGTAGTGATATTGAAAACGGAACAATCTGCATACTGCTTGGCCCAGGAGTTCTCAGCCTATGTGCTTTAAGGGAGAACACAATCGCATCAGGACTGTAAGTGATACGAGCTATTGCCACAAGCAAACTACTCTGCATATTTTCTGGGTACATACATTCGTACATACAACAGCACCACATGACTATCCATGAGCTACAATAGCCAAGGGCCTTGCAGCACCCTGTCATCTCCATATCTGACTAAGGCAACCTGTGACGGCTCAGTCGAAGCCAGGAGCTTCTAACACACTTTAGCGTTGGCTTCTATGAGGTAAACATTTGCTTAGGAGAGATGTGGGTGCTCTTAGTCATTAGAAACTATATTATGACAGTGACATCTCAGAGGTCATTGAAAAATACAAGTGAAGGCAGGACACCATCTGATTCCCAATCCTGCCTTCACAGAGCCAGACGTGCATCCTTGTGTAGCCTCCCCAAGAAGCGAACCGAACCTACATGACATCCCAATGGCCAAGGCCCTCACCTTCTGTACATTGTCATTGAGAAATAGCCTAGCTAGGTGTAGAAGGGTGCATCTGTGTCTGGGTGCATGCAACCACAAACAGGTATGCCAGCTTGGAAGGACCCGTGAGCATTGTGGGAATGGCACCACCATGTAGCACAGGTGCTTTACTCACAGCTGTAAGTGAAGGCCTGCTATGTGAGCACTCTAATGTCAGCAGTAGGGCTGCCAACTGGCTCCTATTTTCAGGACAGGTAGATCCAGTCCTGTTTTTTAAAGCCATTACATGCTGGGATTTCTTCTGATTTCCCTACTGCATTCCTAGGATATGCAAGACTATAAACACCTGCATGCATGGGAGTGAGACCAGGACTGGATCAACCTGTCCTGTAAATCTGCAGCCATTTGGTAAACCCTAGTCAGCAGTGGCTCTGATGTGCTGTCAGCTGTGTCTTGGCACGCCCATGTGACAGACAGTAAGCTGACCCAGTACAGGTGTATAAGTTCACATGCACACGTTTCACAGCTACAGAATGAGGCGGTAAAATGGGAACGCTGTCACTGAAACCTTTAACTGTCTACCTGTGCCTTTAAGATTCAGAGCTATTTGAGATTTACAGCATTTCTAGAGCTGTTGCTCTCCATGCTCGAGGCCCAGCTGGGGTCCCATAACACATATGGCATTATCTCATCCACATGTGAGGGCTAGGATGGGGTCCACTGGGGAGGACCGGCAAGCCAAACAGTGCTACCTAGGCCAAGCTATGTACACTGTGTGGGCAGTTGTTCACAAACTCATGTGCCACACATGCCTGTTTTAGTCTCACATTATGGCAGCCACATGTATTTGATGTCATCTGTACTTTGACTGCTGTTTTTCAAGTACAGACTACTGCTCCATTGTCAAGAGGAATCCTAAGTAGGCATAGGTCTTTTCTGTTACACAGACAGAGAAGCAGTGAGAGAAAGAAAGATGATAGCAAGGAGAGCAGTAGCTAACACCCTACTGGCCTCCCATCCCTGGAACGGGATCGGGTAAGTGAGGCCTATCAGGCAAAGCAGTGTTGTATAAGGTTTTGTCAAAGCTGCTGCCACTCAGTGTGGTGTCTCAGCTCGAGTGGGGGCACTGGGGGATCCGGGGGGGGGGGGGGGGGGGGGAGAGAGATCTGGAAGTATCTCCATTGGTAGTCCATAGTGTGAGAGAGAATATGGAAGCCACAGCAGAGCAGTACTATATCACCAACTTTGGGTGGGGCATACATTAAAGCTCCACCCGTCTTGTCCAAACAGCAAAATTGACTTTTGAGAACTCCAAAGGTGCGTTCAGTGACACAGCAGGTAGAACATAAGGCCTCGCTGTACCTCGTCTCTGCCGGCGTGTTGGGAATGGCAGCGGGGGTGAGAAGCCAGGTCCTGCAACCTTACCCAGAATCTCCTGCAGCAACGACAGATTTAAGGCATCAATTATAGCACAGTCACTTGGAGATCTGGCTGGCAAACCACAGCATGCTATAAGACAGTAGAAGCTAGCCTGTAGCTTTGCCTGAGCCTTAATTTCCCTACCATTGTTCTGGACTAGTATATGTGCAGAATAGCAACAGCCAAATGTAGCTCTATTCTTCCAGACTACTAAATCGCGTCTGCAGATTCCAACAAATGTGAGCCAGGCCCTCACAACTAACTAAGGCTACTGGTGTGTAGCAGTCAGCCAACCTTGAAGCAATACATAAGAACTGCCACACCTGTGCTAGCAGAAAAAAACGCTACCTCATGGTGTGATTGGTCAAGTCCCTGTCTGTTCTGCAATATGTCCTCTAGAGAAACCCATTTGTGAGCCCTGACACAGGGAATATACCTAGCCCCCAAAATGCACAGGCCACTGCTTCTGGTTTAGCCATGTGAGGATCAAGGCAAACTGTGACCGACATTCTGGCTGATGCATCACTAACAGGCCAAACAATATCTGGCAGTACCAGCAGTGTGGACTCTTCAAGCTTGTGACTAACCAGTGAGATTTCAATTGCTCCCAATGTGACAACAGGAACAGGGCAATTTTGAAAGTGAACACTTAGAAAATGTATGGTACTTGCACACACCCCAAGCTTTCGGGAAAGTGCATTGTTTGCTCTCCCAAGATTAGCAGGCCTGTGCAGCATGGGGAGAAAAAGCCAGGCCCTGGGGCAATGGGCTGCTGTCATAAGTGTGCAAGGCACTTGTCATGGCAGCAATGTTGTTACCTCCCCCACAGTCACCCCCTATGTCCGTGCCGTTTGCCACTAACACATTGCCAGAGATGGAATAGAGAAAGAAGCGTCTCTCTTACTTAAGAGCCAACGGTCACTGTAGAAGCCATCCTCACACTTGCCTAAGTATAAAGGACTTGTGCGCGGCTCCCGGGTACCTGGCCACCATGTCAAGGATGTGCATTCGAGCGTCACAGACCACTTGCACATTGATGGAGTGGAAGAGCTCTCTGTTGCGGTACATCTCCTCCCTGTCACAGGGTGGAACGATGGCCATGTGAGTGCAGTCGATAGCTCCCAGAATATTGGGAAAGTTTGCGAAGGCATAAAAGCCTCTCTTCAAGTGCATCAAGTCCTGCCTGTCCCGAGGAAATGCTATGAAGTGATGAATGCGGTGAGAGACTCCTGTGATGTCCTGGTCCAGACAGCAGGAAAAAGTGGTTTGGGACATTCCCCCCATCACCCCTACTGTCGTTTGGAAGGAGCCGCTTGCCATGAAATTCAGGGTGGCCAACAGTTTGGTGGGGCCAGGCACAGCGTGGGACATTTCCATGATGGGATCCAGATACTCTTGGATTTCTTCATATAATTCCAGGATAGTCCGAGAGCTGAGGCGATACTTGCTAATTACATAATCCTCCGACATGCCCAGCAAGGATGCTTGTGAAAGAAAGATGCACCCCCTGTAACTCCTCTGCCGTAGCGGCCTGCGTGCCAGGTGCTATCGTGCTCCCGATCCTGCGAGGTCAATGGATTTGCCTCTGGTGCAGGGACTTCCATAGGAGGACTTGGAACTGCCCTTCAGGTTGTTGTTGCTGTTCTTCTTCTTGTAGTCTGCAGTGAGCCTCATGAAATATCCAGTATCCCCCAACAATTAAATCTGCCATAAACAGTATGGTTTTAGGAAGCTAGGCCAGGTAAGATTAGATGTTTGTATTGGCCCAGGAAGGCCTCGTAGGTGTGTCTGTTAGAATACGTTTTTTTCATCACATGCGGCAATCGCTGCAATAATTACCACGATCCATGATATTGGCAGTGGGAGCGCGATAAAAGTTTTTTTTCACCGTACAGCAAAAAAAAAAAAAAAAAGGTGTAGTTATTTCTGGCATTAAATCCCATGTTAGTGTGCAATACTCAACTGCATTCCAAGCTAGCAGTCCCTCATTTCATTTACTCCATCCAAACTCCTCCCACTTGATTACTCAATGTTTAATTTGCACACGCATTTTGCCTTGTTATTTATCGCACGTGTTATTGTGCTGGCGCACGCAATAAGGCCCTAACGCAATTTGATAAATCACCCTGTGAGTCTGTACAGAATTACAACATTTTGCATCCAAATCAATGCGGCTTCCGTGCTAATCATAGCATGGAAACCTTACTATTGTCATTATCCAACTACATTTTATCACAGATGGATCAAGGCTAATTATAATTTTTCTGGCTATCTCCACTGCCTTTGATTATGTAGATCACTCCATCTTACTTTCTTGGTTACAATCCCTTGGAGTGGGTGAGGGAATACGTTCTTGTTTCTGCTCATTTGTTTCAGCATTTGTTTCAGCATTTGTTTCAGTTGGCTCAGTCTTCTCCTCTTGGAAAGTTATTCCTAAAAGCGTCTCTCAGGGATCAGCTCTTTCCTTAATGTTGCTTAATCTTTATATGGTGCCATTGTGCTCTGCTCTGTTCCTTTGATGTAGAATTTAAAACTATGCAGATGACATTCTGCATTTTATAAGCTGAGAATATTACTGTTGCGCGTGCCTTCTGCACTAGGCCCGCGCCCGGGCCTGCTCACCTTGCTCCTGCGCTGTCGGGCCCCGGGCTGTCCTCTCCCGCTGCCAGTGCCTCCCTTCTGTGGTGCTCCGCAGCGGTGTCACCCAGGCCCTCCACATTGGGCCTAGCTCCTAGCCCTTAGGGGCGGGGTTTGCGTCCTCTCCGGTGTAGGCCCCACCCCTAAGGGCGCGCACGCGGACCACCCGGCCCTTGAAAGGGCCAAGGGCGGGAACCAGCTCCATGGCGCAGCCCGATGACGTCACGTAGACCGTATAAAAGCGAGGCCCTGCTCCCCAGGACCTCGCCTTGGCAATCGGGTCGACACCGTGTTGTTCTTAGTTTGCCTAACTGTATTCCAGTGTCTCCTTTTTCCAGTGTCTCCTCGTTTCAGTTTCTCCCTGTTCCTGAGTGTGTTTTCCTGCATCCTTCCCAGGTAGTACCCCTATGGATTGATCTCTGGTACTGACCTCTGCCTGCCTGACTATCCTCTTGCCTGCTGCCTGGAACTGACCTCTGCCTGCCTGACCATTCTCTTGCTTGCCGCCTGGAACTGACCTCTGCCTGCCTGACCATTATCTTGTCTGCCACCAGGAACTGACCCTCGCTTGCCTTGACTACGCTCGGACTTACCTTGGTATTGACCCCTGCTTTGGCTGACGACTTCTGGACTGATACTCTGGCTCTGACCCTTGCGCTTCACTCGGACACTCTCTTCTGGCCTACTGTGACTATCAGACCAACCTGCTGGGAATCCACTCGCGGCTTCCACCCAACTAGACCCACAGGCGCTGCCTATCTCACCCGAAGAACCCTCCTGAACTGTGACCTCCCTGAGGTATCCGGAGCTTCCAGTTTGGGTCTAGTCCATCCTAACTGCATCAGCCACGCACCCTTGCTTGTGGTGGGCACACCCCTCCGCTACCTCTCCGGCAGACCATCTAAGGCCCACCTAAGTCCAGGCGGTCTGGGTACCCAAGGGCTCAACCTGAGGAAACCCCGGATTGTTATTGGTGAAGCTCCAGTTAGCCTCTGTCTCCTTATGTGCTCCACCTCCTGGTGGCAGGCGCTCTCTAGGTCCGACCAGAGGGCCGTACCAATCCTGCACCAGGCCAAGGGTCCACCTCCAGCGCAACAGTTACAGCCTTTAAAAAACTCATTGCACATTGCAGATTTTAGAACAGTTGTCCAATTTCCATAGATGATCGCAATTCTTTATATATGGGGCTTCCCAAATATCTGTTGTGAGCTTTACATCTTGTGCAAAACTCTGCAGCACGTCTGATAATATATTACATAATAGAGATGTGAATCTTAACGATCGATTTCGGCTGGAAGGGGGAGGGAATCGGATCGTCGCCGTTTGGGTTTTTAAAATATCGTGAAAATCGTGAATATCGTGAAAATCGAAAACCGGCACACTAAAACATCCCTAAAACCCACCCCGACCCTTTAAAATAAATCCCCCACCCTCCAGAACCCCCCCAAAATGCCTTAAATTACCTGGGGTCCAGTGGGGGGGAGGGCGGGAAAACCGGCACACTAAAACAACCCTAAAACCCACCCCGACCCTTTAAAATAAATCCCCCACCCTCCCAAACCCCCCCAAAATGCCTTAAATTACCTGGGGTCCAGAGGAAGGGTCCCGCTGTGCTTTCACTCTCGGACCTCCGGTGCTTGTAGAAATGGCGCCGGCGCTACCTTTGGTTTTTCCGTATGGAAAAACGATTCGCGGCAGGAGATCGCTCCCGGACCCCCGCTGGACCCCCAGGGACTTTAGGCCAGCTTGGGGGGGCCTCCTGACCCCCACAAGACTTGCCAAAAGTCCAGCAGGGGTCCGGAATGACCTCCTGCAGTCGAATCGTGTTGTCTATGGCCGGCGCCATTTTGCGCCGCCATTTTGCGCAAAATGGCGCCGGCCGTAGACAACACGATTCGACTGCAGGAGGTCATTCCGGACCCCCGCTGGACTTTTGGCAAGTCTTGTGGGGGTCAGGAGGCCCCCCCAAGCTGGCCAAAAGTCCCTGGGGGTCCAGCGGGGGTCCGGGAGCGATCTCCTGCCGCGAATAGTTTTTCTGTACGGAAAAACCAAAGGTAGCGCCGGCGCCATTTCTACAAGCACCGGAGGTCCGAGAGTGGAAGAACACAGCGGGACCCTTCCTCTGGACCCCAGGTAATTTAAGGCATTTTGGGGGGGGTTTGGGAGGGTGGGGGATTTATTTTAAAGGGTCAGGGTGGGTTTTAGGGTTTTTTTAGTGTGCCGGTTTTCCCGCCCTCCCCTTTCCCCTCCCCCTTCCCCAGATTTACGATTTTTTGACGATAAATCGGGGGAATTGTTATTGTATCGCGGCTCTAACGATTTTTGACGATTTAAAATATATCGGACGATATTTTAAATCGTCAAAAAACGATTCACATCCCTATTACATAATCCCAGTGCTTAAAACATTTCATTGGTTATCACTCACTTTAAGAATTCAGTTTAAGGTTGTGACTTTGGTATTTAGAGCCCTTCAGGAAGAGGGTCCATCCTACTTGGCTAACAAATTAGAGAGGCATGTTCCCAATCAGGTCCTACATTCTGCTGAAAAAGGCCTCTTGAAAATTTTCAAGATGCTTCAACTGCAGGCTTCACATACAAGGGCCTTCTCTGTCATTGGCCCAATCCTGTGGAATGCTTTTCCATTTGAGCTCCAAGAAATTACTGATTATAAGCTTTTTAGAAAGAAGTAGAAAGCTTTTTTTTTTCAGCAAGCCTTCACTTGAAGGTCTGTATAGTGTGTTTTTTAAATGTTTGTATAATTGTATGTCTTTTATACTGTACTGGTATATGTTTCCTTATATACCATTTAGTATGGTTTACCCTGTATAGGTGTTTTATAAAAACTGTAAATAAATAAATAAATAAATAAATAGAAGTGTAACACCCTAAAAATAGAAAGGAAGAAATGTAGTATCTACCTGCAAGAAAGTGTACATAGAGGGGTAGATTTTCAAAGGGGTATGCGTGTACGATACGCACGTACCCCCCCGAAAACCTACCCCAAACCCCCCCCTGCGTGCGCCGAGCCTATTTTGCATAGGTTGGGCAGCGCGCGCAAGCCCCGGGACGCGCGTAAGTCCCGGGGCTTGCATGGAGGGGCATGTCGGGGGGCGTGCCGCGAGTGACGCGGCATTTCGGGGGCAGGCCGTGAGTGAAGCGGTGTATTGGGGGCGGGCCAGGGGGCGTGGCACCGGCCCGGGGGCGTGGTCGAGGCCTCCGGACCAGCTCCCGGGTCGGGTGATGGAGCACCAGCAGCCTGCTGGCGCGCGCAGGTTAGTTAGGGGAAGGGAGGGGAAGGTGAGGGGAGGCGGAAGGAAAGTTCCCTCTGAGGCCGCTCCGATTTCGGATTTCGGAGCAGCCTCGGAGGGAACAGGCAGCGCGCTGGGCTCTGCGCGCGCAGGTCGCACAAATGTGCACCCCCTTGCGCGTGTCGACCCCGGATTTTAAAAGATACGCGCGGCTACGCGCGTATCTTATAAAATCCAGCGTACTTTTGTTTGCGCCTGGTGCACGAACAAAAGTACGCCCGCGTGTACATTTATAAAATCTACCCCAGCGGAGGTAATTTCAAAGAAAAATCAAAATGTAACATATAGTTGTAACAATTTTCAAAAGCCCATTTTACCCTCATTAAGGGGCGGATTTTCAGAGCCCTGCTCGCCTAAATCCGCCCAAAACCGGGCGGATTTAGGCGAGCAGGGCCCTGCGCGCTGGTAAGCCTATTTTACATAGGCCTACTGGCGCGCGCAGAGCCCCGGGACTCGCGTAAGTCCTGGGGTTTTCGGAGGGGGCGTGTCGGGGGGCGTGTCTGGGGCGGGCCCGAACCGCGCGGCGTTTTCGGGGCGTGTCGGGAGCGTTCCGGGGGCGGGCCCGGGGGCGTGGCTACGGCCCGGGGCGGCCCAGGGGCGTGGCCGCGCCCTCCGGACCCGCCCCCAGGTCGCGTCCCGGCGCGCAGGAGGCCCGCTGATGCGCGTGGATTTACGCCTCCCTCTGGGAGGCGTAAATCCCCCGACAAAGGTAAGGGGGGGCTTAGACAGGGCCGGGTGGGTGGGTTAGGTAGGGGAAGGGAGGGGAAGGTGAGGGGAGGGCAAAAGGAAGTTCCCTCCGAGGCCGCTCCGATTTCGGAGCGGCCTCGGAGGGAACGGGGGTAGGCTGCGCGGCTCGGCGCGCGCCAGCTATACAAAATCGATAGCCTTGCGCGCGCCGATCCAGGTTTTTAGCAGATACGCGCGGCTCCGCGCGTATCTACTAAAATCCAGCGTACTTTTGTTTGCGCCTGGAGCGCAAACAAAAGTAGGCCTATTCGCGGAGTATGAAAATCCGCCCCTAAGTGTACTTAAAACAGGTAAGAACATAAGAACATAAGAAAATGCCATACTGGGTCAGACCAAGGGTCCATCAAGCCCAGCATCCTGTTTCCAACAGTGGCCAATCCAGGCCATAAACCTGGCAAGTACCCAAAAACTAAGTCTATTCCATGTAACCATTGCTAATGGCAGTGGCTATTCTCTAAGTGAACTTAATAGCAGGTAATGGACTTCTCCTCCAAGAACTTATCCAATCCTTTTTTAAACACAGCTATACTAACTGCACGAACCACATTCTCTGGCAACAAATTCCAGAGTTTAATTGTGCGTTGAGTAAAAAAGAACTTTCTCCGATTAGTTTTAAATGTGCCCCATGCTAACTTCATGGAGTGTCCCCTAGTCTTTCTACTATCCGAAAGAGTAAATAACCGATTCACATCTACCCGTTCTAGACCTCTCATGATTTTAAACACCTCTATCATATCCCCCCTCAGTCGTCTCTTCTCCAAGCTGAAAAGTCCTAACCTCTTTAGTCTTTCCTCATAGGGGAGTTGTTCCATTCCCCTTATCATTTTGGTAGCCCTTCTCTGTACCTTCTCCATCGCAATTATATCTTTTTTGAGATGCGGCGACCAGAATTGTACACAGTATTCAAGGTGCGGTCTCACCATGGAGCAATACAGAGGCATTATGACATTTTCCGTTTTATTCATCATTCCTTTTCTAATAATTCCCAACATTCTGTTTGCTTTTTGACTGCCGCAGCACACTGAACCGACGATTTCAATGTGTTATCCACTATGACACCTAGATCTCTTTCTTGGGTTGTAGCACCTAATATGGAACCCAACATCGTGTAATTATAGCATGGGTTATTTTTCCCTATATGCATCACCTTGCACTTATCCACATTAAATTTCATCTGCCATTTGGATGCCCAATTTTCCAGTCTCACAAGGTCTTCCTGCAATTTATCACAATCTGCTTGTGATTTAACTACTCTGCACAATTTTGTGTCATCTGCAAATTTGATTATCTCACTCGTCGTATTTCTTTCCAGATCATTTCTAAATATATTGAACAGTAAGGGTCCCAATACAGATCCCTGAGGCACTCCACTGTCCACTCCCTTCCACTGAGAAAATTGCCCATTTAATCCTACTCTCTGTTTCCTGTCTTTTAGCCAGTTTGCAATCCACGAAAGGACATCGCCACCTATCCCATGACTTTTTACTTTTCCTAGAAGCCTCTCATGAGGAACTTTGTCAAACGCCTTCTGAAAATCCAAGTATACTATATCTACCGGTTCACCTTTATCCACATGTTTATTAACTCCTTCAAAAAAGTGAAGCAGATTTGTGAGGCAAGACTTGCCCTGGGTAAAGCCATGCTGACTTTGTTCCATTAAACCATGTCTTTCTATATGTTCTGTGATTTTGATGTTTAGAACACTTTCCACTATTTTTCCTGGCACTGAAGTCAGGCTAACCGGTCTGTAGTTTCCCGGATCGCCCCTGGAGCCCTTTTTAAATATTGGGGTTACATTTGCTATCCTCCAGTCTTCAGGTACAATGGATGATTTTAATGATAAGTTACAAATTTTTACTAATAGGTCTGAAATTTCATTTTTTAGTTCCTTCAGAACTCTGGGGTGTATACCATCCGGTCCAGGTGATTTACTACTCTTCAGTTTGTCAATCAGGCCTACCACATCTTCTAGGTTCACCGTGATTTGATTCAGTCCATCTGAATCATTACCCATGAAAACCTTCTCCATTACGGGTACCTCCCCAACATCCTCTTCAGTAAACACCGAAGCAAAGAAATCATTTAATCTTTCCGCGATGGCCTTCTCTAAGTGCCCCTTTAACCCCTCGATCATCTAACGGTCCAACTGACTCCCTCACAGGCTTTCTGCTTCGGATATATTTTTAAAAGTTTTTACTGTGAGTTTTTGCCTCTACAGCCAACTTCTTTTCAAATTCTCTCTTAGCCTGTCTTATCAATGTCTTACATTTAACTTGCCAATGTTTATGCTTTATCCTATTTTCTTCTGTTGGATCCTTCTTCCAATTTTTGAATGAGGATCTTTTGGCTAAAATAGCTTCTTTCACCTCCCCTTTTAACCATGCCGGTAATTGTTTTGCCTTCTTTCCACCTTTCTTAATGTGTGGAATACATCTGGACTGTGCTTCTAGAATGGTATTTTTTAACAATGACCACGCCTCTTGGACATTTTTTACTTTTGTAGCTGCTCCTTTCAGTTTTTTTCTAACAATTTTTCTCATTTTATCAAAGTTTCCCTTTTGAAAGTTTAGCACGAGAGCCTTGGATTTGCACACTGTTCCTTTTCCAGTCATTAAATCAAATTTGATCATATTATGATCACTATTGCCAAGCGGCCCCACCATCGTTACCTCTCTCACCAAGTCCTGTGCTCCACTGAGAATTAGATCTAAAATTGCTCCCTCTCTCGTCGGTTCCTGAACCAATTGCTCCATAAAGCTATCATTTATTCCATCCAGGAACGTTATCTCTCTAGCGTGACCCGATGATACATTTACCCAGTCTATATTGGGGTAATTGAAGTCTCCCATTATTACTGCACTACCAATTTGGTTAGCTTCCCTAATTTCTCTTAGCATTTCACTGTCCATCTCACCATCTTGACCAGGTGGACGGTAGTATACCCCTATCACTGTAGTCTTCCCTGATACACAAGGGATTTCTACCCATAAAGATTCAATTTTGTATTTAGTCTCATGCAGGATGTTTATCCTGTTGGACTCTATGCCATCCCGGACATAAATCGCCACACCTCCTGCCGAGTGTTCCTCTCTGTCATTGCGATATAATTTGTACCCCGGTATAGCACTGTCCCATTGGTTATCCTCTTTCCACCATGTCTCTGAGATGCCAATTAAATCTATGTCATCATTTACTGCTATACATTCTAATTCTCCCATCTTACTTCTTAGACTTCTGGCATTAGCATACAAACATTTCAAAGTTTGTTTTTTGATTGTATTTTTATTCTGCTTTTTAATTGATAGGGATAAGTTAGAATTTTTTAGCTCAGGTGAGTTTTTAGTTACAGGCACTTGGACTACTTTTCTAATTATTGGAACCTCACTGTCGGGATGCCCTAATTCTAATGCATCATTAGTATCCTTTAAAGATACATCTCTCCGAACCATGCGCTGCTGAGCGACTGTCGGCTTTCCCCTTTGTTCTAGTTTAAAAGCTGCTCTATCTCCTTTTTAAAGGTTAGCGCCAGCAGTCTGGTTCCACCCTGGTTAAGGTGGAGCCCATCCCTTCGGAAGAGACTTCCCCTTCCCCAAAAGGTTCCCCAGTTCCTAACAAAACTGAATCCCTCTTCCTTGCACCATCGTCTCATCCACGCATTGAGACTCCGGAGCTCTGCCTGCCTCTGGTGACCTGCGCGTGGAACAGGGAGCATTTCAGAGAATGCTACCCTGGAGGTTCTGGATTTAAGCTTTCTACCTAAGAGCCTAAATTTGGCTTCCAGAACCTCCCTCCCACATTTTCCTATGTCGTTGGTGCCCACGTGTACCACGACAGCCGGCTCCTCCCCAGCACTGTCTAAAATCCTATCTAGGTGACGCGTGAGGTCCGCCACCTTCGCACCAGGTAGGCATGTTACCAGTCGATCCTCACGCCCACCCGCCACCCAGCTATCTACATTCCTAATAATCGAATCACCAACTATGACGGCCGACCTAACCCTTCCCTCCTGGGCAGTAGGCCTTGGGGAGATATCCTCAGTGCGAAAGGACAATGCATCACCTAGAGAGCAGGTCCTTGCTACAGGATCCTTTCCTGCTACATCTGGTTGGTGCTCTCCCATTATGAGACCTTCTTCCTCCAAGGCAGCACCAGGGCTGCCAGTCTGAAGTTGGGACTGGACTACTATGTCCCTGAAGGTCTCATCTATATACCTCTCTGTCTCCCTCAGCTCCTCCAGGTCTGCCACTCTAGCCTCCAGAGATCGGACTCGTTCTCTGAGAGCCAGGAGCTCTTTGCATCGCATGCACATGTACAACTTCTCACCGGTGGGTAAAAAATCATACATGTGACACTCGATGCAAAAGACTGGGAAGCCCCCCTCTTGCTGCTGGACTGCTGCCTTCATCTCAATTTTGATCAGTTCCTAGTTAAGTTTTAGGTTGCTATGGGAGTAGGAATGTGTCTAAGTAAAACCTCTTGAGAACTCAATGGCATATATTGTAGCAATTTTCAAAAACCCAGTCAGTACTACAAAATAAGTATATATTTATTTATTTATTCAGTTTATATACCGATGTATAGTTTTTCAACCTTCACAACAGTTTACATTTGTACAAAATCTAGAAAACAGACATATTACATAATTCAAATTATACAATTTAAATACAATTCAGTCATAAAATAAAACTGATGTAAAATGAATCTAATTAATTCATAAGGTAAAAAATTAAATCACTTAAAATAAATGCATTAAAATAAAGAATAAAAATAAAATAAAATAAAAATAAAAATCACCTGCTCAATTCTGTATCAAATGCTTGATTAAAAGCCACGTTTTTGGTGCATTTTTAAAGTTCCAGATCTTTTTGTAGCCTCAATTCCAGCGGCATGGAATTCCATAATTCCGGACCCACTAATGAGACAGCTCTTTCTCTGACAGTTGTTAATTTGGCACTTGCCACGGAGGGAACAACAAGGAGTTGCACAAGATAATTAGCAGGTGTAAAAATACACAAGAAAGTTGGAAAATGTACATGCGTGTATTTTAAAATAGCAACTTATGAACGTACTGTTGATCCCACTGAGGAATGCTCCTAAACCGCCTCTTTTATAAACACATATATGTGCGCGCGAAAGTGTAGACATGTGCATATTTTGGATTTTTATAAAATACAGAAAATGCAAATAGAGACTACTTATGTGCACATTTTGAAAATTCACCACTAAGTTGTTGGCCACCTACAAACCTAGGGGGTCATTTACTAAGGATATTTCACATAGACACAGAATGGAAGAAAAGCCTTAGTAAATCAAGCCCCTAGTCTGTCAGGGGTCACTGAATATCCAGTACGTCAGTTAAAAATGTTAGCCGCTTAATTTACCCGAAGGCCCTGCAGCTGAATATGAACCTCAAGGGTTATAAAAAACGTTGTCCAGTGGGTAAGATTATTAAATACCTCTTATAACTCCTATTTCTAAGTGAATGCGCAATAACAGGGTCATATTTCAAAACACGATGGGCCATTATCGCACGCCTTATGGCCTTAATGTGTGCGATAACGCCCTAACACTCGTGATAATGACCGCATTGCGATGATGAAATTTAAATAATGGAAAGGGGAGGGGTTTGGGCGGGGCTAGGAAAACATTTTTCCAGTATCGCTGTGGGCAATAATGTTTAACACATTAACGCCAGCAGCAGCGTTGGAAATAATTACACATTTTACGGTGGTGCTATGGGGGCAATAGCGGGCACTGCGCCACAACCACGGTGGGTGAAAACACATTGCTGCAATGCAGCCGGGTGCACACTATCACCCCTGCCCCTTTTCTAGCCGCAGCTCATCATTCCACAGAGGTAGGTTTTAAAAACATACGCGCGTGCGTACTTTTGTTCGCGCACCAGGCGGAAACAAAAGTACAATGGATTTTATAAGATACACGCATATCTTATAAAATCCGGGGTCAGCGCGGGCAAGGGGGTGCACATTTGTGCAACTTGTGCGCGCGCTGCCCGTTCTGAGGCCGCTCCGAAATCGGAGCAGCCTCGGAGGGAACTTTCTTTCTACCCCCCGGCACCTTCCCTTCCCTTCCTCTACCTAACCCATCCCCCCGGCCCTATCTAGACCCCCACTACCTTTATCGAAGTTAATACTGCCTCCGGGCAGTAGTAACTTACATGCGCCGGCGCGGCAGGCCCCGACACAGGCCACTGTGTCGGGGCACTCGGCCATGCCCCTGGACCACCCACATGCCCCTGGATACACCCCCGATCCCTAACCGCGCCCCCTTGCCACGCCCCCGACCACCCCTTTTTGCAAGCCACGGGACTTACGCTCGTCCCGGGGCTGGCGCGCACAGGGGGGGGTTTAGGGTAGGTTTTCGGGGGGGTATGTGCGTATCTTACGCGCGTACCCCTTTGAAAATCTACCCCTATATTTATAGCAGAATGATAAATCCAACGGTAAGTAAGCTGGTATAAATACCCAGTAGTGTGAAAGTTGTGTAGTTCAACAAATACAGATGTGTAATGTAGGAGCACTATGCTGCTGTGTTAATAATTTTTAAAAGGGCGTTGCCACCAAAAATATTTCCTAGTTCTGAACTCCTGTTTGAACGTGTTTTGTGTTTGTGTGGTGTTTTAGGAGAATGTGTGGGGGGAGTAGTTTATTGCCCTCACTTTCAGACTCAATATCCAAATGAAAATTGGTAACAGTACAGATCTTGGTTGCATAAAATCACTTGAATGTTAGTGAAAAACAGAAAATAACTAGACTATCACATCAACAGGCCAACTCCCAAAAGTGAGCAGTGGAAGAAGTGAACATGCTTTTCTACGAGAGGTTTTGTAGATTGCTGGGCTTCCAACTTGGTGAATAGTGATGTTCATTTGTTTTAATCGAATTTGCAAAATGCAACAAATAACGGCCAATTTGTTTCATTTGGGGACTCTGAAACGAATTGTACACCAAAAATGGTTTTGTTTCATTTTCTTCATTTAGTTAGTGATTTGTTTTGGTTTTCTTTACTCAAAACAAAATTAACAGAAGGAAATAAAAATAAAGAAATGAAAAAGCATAATGAGAAGAAAAATGGAGGGTGCCCTCTCCATGGGCAGAGATTAAAATAACACCCCCTCCCACACACACATACACACATACATGCACCCATTCAGGCCCTCCCCAGCATCTTAATTCATTTATGGGACAGAATCAATCCCAAGTTGCTCCTGCCCCACTGGTGCTGTCTTTCAAAATATTACTGGCTGACCCCAGGCCAGCTCTATTTTGAAACAAAGAACAAGTGGAGCAGAAGTGAATGGGAATCACTCCCATCCCTTGAAGATCCACCAATTCAATAAGATACAGGGATGCTGCAGGATATGGAACTAAGCCAGAGGTGCTTTTCATTAATTTTTAAAAAAATGTTAGCTGCAAGGGATTTTTCACCAGAAGGGGGCCAGGGGCTCAGGGCTAAAGGCTGGCTGATAAGGATATATATATTTTTTTTTAAGGAAATGAAAAATGAACAACATTTTGTACATTTTCATTTCATTTTGTTCTGAAAACAAAAGGAAAGAAAATAGGAAATTTCAATAAGATTTTCTGCTTTGTTTCAAATGAAAGCACATCCCTAGTGAACAGTCAGATACTAGGGTTTTCCTGCCTATAAACTATAATGAAAGTTTATTTAGCAGTGCACACAAACATCCTAAGAGATTTTCCACAATTTGAATGGTTTAAGATGGGAGGCGAAGTTGCATGAATGCCCTCAGTTCCATCCCCCGACTGGGCCCACTAAGGGTTAGTCACTCACATGCTTGCTTGGCTTTTATTTGTCCTTTTGTGCCCTGTACCCTAAACATATTTACCCCCGGGCCTCTTTTTTTTTTTTTTGCCATGTCCCTCCCATGATCTTCTCTGGGAGAAAACTATTTTCTTTTCCTTCCATGTAAAGTCATGGATGGCAGGCTACAACTCCTTTCCTTTACTTCTTTCAAATTCTAATATAAGAAAAGTGTCTGGAGAGAGAGAGAGAGAGAGACCCCCCTTTTTCCATGCATTTAAAGAGACAGTGCTGCTTTTTGCCAGGAGATGACGGGACTTGTTATTATTTTTTTAAGTGATTGAGAGCAGACCCTTTCTGCTACACGTGAATTCTAAACACTCATCAGCCTCCCTTGCCACTATCAGTTTTAACTCATCCTCACCTCCCATCTCAGACTTACACTAACCTACACTGTACACGTGCACCCAAACTCCTGCGCTTACAGACATCAATCACTCACACCATTAAGCCTATTAAAAAAAAATGACATACGGCGTAATTACCAAAATTTTTTTAAAAAGTTTCTGTAATTTAAAAAAAAAAATGAGGAAACTGTAATTTTGATTTTTTTTTTCTGCCCCTACCAAGATGATTGCTGGAAGGGCTACATTCTCCTCCAGTACGGCATCTTCTCCTTTCTGTCTTTAGTCATCCCTCTAGGGAAGCATCAGTTAAAAGTAAATTAAAAAAAAAAAAGGCAAGTTAGAGAGAATATAGAACAGAAAGGACAGAATTATGGAAAGATGAAACAGCTTATAGATCCCCACTTCCAAGAGAGGATATGATCTCCATTCCAGGGTAAATCCCAGTGGCCTACAGTATATACATATACATACACGGCTACATGCAATCACTTAGACTGGAGGACACAGGCTCTTTCCAGAAGAAGATGCTTCGTCAGAAGAAAACGTAAGAGGAGGAAAGACAACATACAAGAGGAACAAAATGACATATTCAACAATAGAACAAAAATGGAAAGTTATAATTCGCGAAGAGAGAAAAAAAAAGACAATGTAACAGAAAAAGGACACAAAACAGCATGCATCTTTCATTTGCTTGAAACAGGGGTCCAGAGCAAAATACTGACATGAAAACTATGCCTTTAGCATATACGCACACACACAGCCACGAAGGCCAAAAACACCGCAACAGGCAGGCACTGCAATAGTGAGCTTGACTCAAGGCCAACACAAAAATAATCATAAAATAGGAATACCTGCTGGGCAAATGCCATCATCATCATCACATACTTTCTCTCTCCCACAAGCAGTCATCCTGGACATTAACAGACATGTAAAGAAAGATCCTTACAGGGTTGCTGGACAAGATCTACCAGAGCTGGTCACTCATTTGTGACTTCCACAAGGCACTGGGCAACCATGCTCCAATTACCAGGCCTTCCTGGTAGTTAGAAGGCAAGGTGACCCATTCCAATCACCAGAACAGGAGAAAGCTGGTAGTTGGATTCACGTCAGTCTGAAAAACATATGAAGGTAAACATTCTACTTAGTTAACAGAGTGTAAATAATTCACAACAAACTACTAATCAAACAATAATACCACGTTCATCCTGGTAGCATACATCGGGCCCATCGACAATGTATACTAAAACTTCTCGCAATGATAAGGAAAAGATGCAGATATTTACTGGACCTGGAAGGAGGGCCAGCTGAGGTAATCTTCACGAACCCAATTCTGGTCCCAGAAGACCAGCTGTAGAAAGAGCAGCAGAGGTAGGGGGTGGCTGCAGCAGAGCTGGCACCTCTGCAGCTTGCTATTATGGCGTTCAAGTCAGGTTATTATTATGTACATGACATGCCTGCAGTTTTACAGTGGTTCTTCTGTTCTGTGCTCCCTTGGATGAGCTAAAAGAAATCATGGGCTCTTTTTTCACACAGTAAAGAAAAGTCTTTCAAAAGGGGTCAAGGAGAGGGAGTAGCAGCAGTTACTCTTCAGCTTTCAAACGTGCCCAACGCTGCTGTATGTGGCGTGGTCACTTACATGTCTGCTGGCCTGTATCCCTGAACAGAACATAGGAAGTAAAAGAACGTGCAGGAATTATCATCTGTGTGAACCATGAATTTGGTGCTCAAGGTTCCAGTGACTGATTTAGGTTTACTTATTTATCTATTCAAATTTGATTACTGCTCAACAGACTAACTCTCAGAGACAGTGTGATATAATAAATAAAGCACAAATACATAAACAGAAAGAGGTTTTTGCCAACCTTATGCACTGTTGATGCTATGGCTATCCACCCCCTATTCCCTTCTAGAAGGTCAGATAACAAGGAGCAGAAGGTCTAAGGTACAACTCTATAGTTTCCTGTCGCAGTTCAGGTAGATTCTGCATCAACAATAAGACAATTCTGAAGCACATTGGCAAATATTTCCATCTTTTATATTACATAAAAAAAATAGTTTTCCAACCTTGCTAATGTCTGTGTAATAAATTTGGTTTCTACTGAGTGAGGAAAAAGTGATTTTATCAGTATAAGGCAGATATCTTGTGGATGGGGAAAGGAGAAAGATAGGCTGGGGTGAGAAAATGAGACAACTGGAGACGGGGAGGAGAATAAGAAGGAGAGGAGGATGAGAGATGGGGAAAGGACTGAAGAAGTGGGGAGGATAAGAAGGTGTTGATCAGAAATCTGGGAGCGAGTTCTGGGATTAAGGGGCAGGGTCTAGAATTAGGAGTTAGTGGAAGATTCCAGAATCTGGGGAGAAGGGAGATGTAGGAAGGAAAGGAGGTTCCAGGAAGTGGAGGACAGAATCTGAGTAGATCAAGGGATGGAATATCCAAATTGCAGTGCGGGGGGGGGGGGGGGAGGAAGGGGGTTTCCCTATCATATTATAGTCCTACTCCCCTTTACATCCCCATCCCCTCTCTAACCTCCCACCCACTTCATACATACACACACATTGCCCCCCCCCCCACCCAATCCCACTCTCTGTCACACACAGATATGCATTGCAGAGCTGATGCCCTTACATGCAGTAACAAACACGTCCTACTCCTTGGAGTAGGGCATTGTAAGTCTGAAGTTATGATATGGCACACACCTCCTGGCCAGCTGGTGGAAGCCCAAGGGGGGGGGGGGGGTATCCTTTGAACTCCATCAAGTCAGTTGGGAAAAGTCTGCAGATGTATTGCAACCTCTCCACTGCCTGGCTGGCTGGCTGCTCAAGGAACAGAGTGGTATCAGCCCAGGCCTGAGGTAGATTGTGGTGACTTCTGAAGTTGACCACTGAGGCAACTGGGAGAAGCATTCAGATATACTGCAACCTCCTCAATACCTAGCCAGCTGCTCGAGTAGGATAGTATAGTAAAAGTTCAGGCCTGAGGTGGGTTTCAGTGACTTATGAAATCAACTACCAATGCTACCGGGAGAAATGTGCAGATGTACTGAAACCTCCCAGGTGCACAGTGAATTCAGAAAAATAAAATCCATTAAATCATAGTATTAGTCAATAGCAAGGCTGCACACCCTTCATCTAATTTTCCTAAACTACCCTCCCCCAGAGTCTCGTCCAGTCATCACCAACGCCTTTGGGAATCTGTAGGCTATTGACTTTAATCATTTCTACTACTGTCTCATCTCTCCTCTCCTCCACTATATTGTCTCAGTCAGTTGATGAGGCAGTTTCTTCTTTCAACACTACTCTCTTCTGCTTTCCCTTTACCCATCCTGTAAGGTGAACCAAAACCCAGCCTTGACTTACTTCCAGAATTTGCTTCCTATGTTTCTGCGTCAACCTCGCAGAACATCTCTGGCTAAAATCCCAGGCCCATGCCAACTTCAAGCTGACCTTCTTCCAGTCTACTATTGCACTTGCTAAGCAGGGCTCCTATGTTCATCTGACAAGCTCTTTTGCCTCCAACCCTTGACTTCTTTTTTCCACTTTAATTCCCTCCTCAAATTGCCTTTGCCTCCCTCCACCACTCTATACCCAGACTATGACTGATTACTTTTTTTGTTGTTGTTGTTATTTTAAAAGATTGATAGCCCGCACCCTCCAAAACATTGGGGCATGACAAGCTTCGCAAAGTTCATCTTGAATTCTCAACCAGGTCACCTCCAGCTCCCCCTCCTCCTTTTCTCCTCCTCCAAACTCACTGCATGATCCCCTGCAGTTATCCTTTCCACCTGTCACATTCTCAGCCTATGACTTTCCACTGCATCTGTTCCCATTCCCTTCCAAACATGCGGTGATCGCACCTCAAAATAAACCCTCACCGAATCCTGACTGCCCTGCTAACTAGCATTCCATCTCCACCTTGGCTTCTGCACCCAAACTTCTCGGATGTGCTGTTCACCTCCCTTGTCTTGACTTTCTTTCTTCTCGAGCCATTCTTGATGTACTACAGTTTGGTTTTCGTCCCCTGCATTCCACAGAAACAGTTCCCTGTCAAAGTTTCCAATGACCTTCTTATGGCTAAAACCAAAGGCCTTTACTCGGCCTTCTCCTCCTTGACCTACCTACTGCTTTTGATACTGTTCATCACCTTCTACTCCTTGATACCCTATCCTCACTTGGATTTCAGGTCTCCATCCTGTCTTGGTTATTTTTTTCAGCAATATGTGGTAACAGTGAAAATCCTTTGTTCATCCTGACAGATGACGCCTAATTTAAACATTTTTTTTTTTAAGATACACAGACACCTTACTTCTGTTTATATTGCCAATTGTTTATGGGGGGTTTTTCGCACTTTTTTTTGCTTGGTTCTTTTTTTCACCTTTTCCATCCTACTTTCACTGTGTCCTCTGGTGGATCTTTCTCTGGCACTATCCCCACTATCAGCTGGTGTGCCTCAGGGATTTTGTCCTTAACCCTCTTCTCTCCTCTCTCCCTCCTAATTCCCTTGGAGCTCTGATCTCCGCCTGTGGCTTTCAATACCACCGTCATGCTGATGATTCCCAGATCTACTTCTCTACTCCAGAATCCAGCCCAAAGCTTTCTTGTCTGAAATTGCTGTCTGGATTTCCCACCATCAGCACCACCACCACCACCACCACCTTAAACTCAACATGGCCAGGGCAGAGCATCTTATCTTTTCCTCCAAATTCCCTACCCCTCTTCTTCCTTTCCTTTTTCTGTAGATAACACCGTATTCCTCCCAGTCCCCTCAGCCTGTAGCTTTGGGGATCATCTTTGACTCCTCTCTCTCTGCTTTCATACTCAAAACCAGTGGTGTACCGAGGGGAGGATGGAGGAGGGGCAAGGTCCCCAGGCGCAGGGCTGTATGGGGGGCGCTGATCAGCTTACCAATAAGGTGCTGAACTGAACAAGAAGAGTGTGATCAGGGGGTTAACCTTTTTTATTCTGTTTTTTTTTTTCACAGTGCGAGGAGAGGTCCTGCATGGTGGAGCCCTCTGGTGATGCGTTGGTGGAGTTCCCACCACCAGTGAAAGAGGCCCCCACACATGGCACTTGATACCTAGCAGTGGGCCAGATGGTGACGTATTGGCAGGCTTCCCGCATCCGGCTGGAAGAAAGAAGAAAACAATGACCACCTGGGGAGGAGGGGGGGTGACTGAGAGGGAAGGGAAAGGGTATGAGTGAGGCAAAGAAAAGGGAAGGAAAGAAGATGACAGTGAGGAATGGAAAGCGGTGAGGGTGGTAAATGACTGAGATGAGAGGGAGGGTTGTGAGTAATTGAGAGGGGGGAGGGAGGGGTGAGTGACTGAGAGGGAAGGGAAGGGGTGAGTGGGAGGGAGGGAAGGAGTGACAGGACAGGGAGGTGACCATGAGGGAAGTGGGCTGAGTAGGGAAGGGGAGGGGTGGTGAGTGAGGCGGGGAGTAAGGAAGTGGAAGAGTGAGAAATAGAGTGTAGAAGAGGGTGTGTGTGTGTGTGTGAATGTGTGTGAGAGAGAGAGAGAGAGAGACAGAGGGGAGAACGTTTTTGTGTTCTCTTCTCCCCTGCCCCCCATTCCCCTCGACTAATCCACAACAATCTCATGGTGACTGGAATCCAAAAGTTCCTAAATATGGAGAGGGGATAATTTTTTATCCTTATCAATTGTAATTATTGGGTGTTATTTGATATATCTGCTATTTTGAAATATCAAATATATTTTGGGGAAATGTTTTAAAGGTTTTTTTAATGCTTATTCTTATTAGATGCTCCGTTGTCTTTTTGAAATATTGTTTTTATTAGTATGGTTTACTATTATGATTGATTTATATTTCTTGATTTTGTTTTATGAGGAATAGTGATGTTTCTGTTTTTGCAGTATTGCACTGCATTTGAGTCTGGCTGGGAGGTTTGCGTAGGGAGAGGGGCTGGGTAGCCAAAACTGCTGGGATTGTGACGGGAGAGGGAGCTGGAAAATGAGTCTTTTTCTCTTCTTTTGTAAGTTCCATTTCCTCAGCTCTTTCCCATCATGGCCTGGATTTTCTAAGTTCGCAGAAAATCCTGCGGTACCGGGGGGTGAAGCAGGGGGCAGGCCTGTGAAAGCCGGCAGCCATCACACCACTGCGGTGCGCTGGCTGCCGGCTTTCGCACCGAATAACTACACCATAAAAGGTGTAGTTATTTGGCATGAAACTGGTGGTGATAAGGGTCCTTACCTTTTGCCGTCAGCGATGTCTTCGCGGCGTCGGCCCTGGTGTCACCCAGAACCCGCCCCGGTTTAGGTATCGCACACGAAAAGCCCCTTTTCACGTGCGATCCTTTTAGAGAATGGTGATAAATTCTCATTTGTTCCTTCCACTTGCTGAAACGATCGTCCAAGCTTAAGGATGGAGATCAATTTTGGCTGCTTTTGTACTTAAGTGCTTTTTGAATATTGGGATATATTGTTGCTTGAAGGCCTATAATGGCAGTTCCATATGTATACAGTCCATAGCGCCTTCAGCTCTTGGTATGTACAATCTTGGGAAACACTAATTCTTACATCTTAACGGTTTAAGATCTTTATCGGGCCAGTCCACTATTCCAAAACTATAGGAGAGTGTGGGAATTGCGAGTTGATTTTTTAAAAATGTTTTATTTATTTATATTCTACCTTTCAGGCTCTTCATCGTGGATTACTTTCAGGTACTGTAAGTATTTCCTTGTCCCCAGAAGGCTCACAATCTAAGGGCCTTATTCACTGGGTATGTTTCCCATAGACACAGAAAGGGAGAATGGACTTGTCCAAGGTCACAAGGAGCCGCAGCAGGATTTGAACCCTGGCTTCTTTGATTCCTGGCCCACAGCTGTAACCACTTATTTAATGTTGTTCAATGTACTTTTTATCAAAATGAATTTCATTCTCCTATAGTAGTCTTTACAGGTATCCTCTCTCAGCAGCTGTGCACTACATCCACGCGTAGATATTTACGCTACAGTCATCAGATTTTCAGCTTTTCTTCATTTTTCTTTTCAGAAGGTTGCCTTAGCACATTTATCCAGACAGAATGTCATCCTCGCGTCTTCTGAGGAAACCTTTCACCTCACTGAGCTGCCCCACTGTGCGGCTTCACTGCTCCTCTACATCAGTACATCCCCTATATATGCAAGGGGATCGGGTAGTGTGCTGTCATGGCTCTGCGGTGAAGTGTGCAGGTCTGGAAAAAAAGGACACATTTGGAATGGTTTTTCCTTTTTTTTCCCCCCCTGATGGTCAGAAGTGGAAATTTTGGAATAGAAATTTTGCATGGCAATCCTTGACTCTTGGGTCTCATTCTTTATCAGAGGCCGTTTTTGTTTGCTTGCAGTGCCACGGAGAGAAAGGGCAATGCTGGCGGCCTGTCTGCAGGCAGGGAAGCCTTTGCCCCATAGGCTGCTCATATCAGTCTTATCGGCTCACTTCTTTTCTGGGGTTTGTATTAATGTGACTTCCTGTGACCTTAAACATTTCTACAAGGAGGATGAGCGGGAGAGGAGTGACATGAGGGAACGCAGCACAAAAGTGTTGGCTCCTGGATGCCGGAGACCCTCAGTATACCTCTGCCCAAAACACTGCTAAAATGTGTTGTTACTTTCTTTCTAGCATCACCAATATCTGTCCCTTCTTTTTTGAACACATTAGCAGAACTGCTATCTACGCTTTTATCACCTCCTGCTTAGACTATTGCAACCTGCTCCTTATAGGTCTCCCTGCACTATTTATTTATTTATTTATTTTTGGTTTTTTTTATATACCGATCTTCTTGCATTGGATGCAAATTAAACCGGTTTACAGTGAAACAATTCAACTTGCCTAAGAGCATTACATGGAACAAAGAACATGGAACAAAATAAGAGTGCTTGTGAACATTACATAAAAAAACAAGGAACAATTAAACATTTAAACATTTAGAAGCCTTTGGTAACAATTCTTATACAGAGTGTGAGTAAATGTGCCATTAATGTTAAAATGAAATCAGGCGAATGAATGACTGGATTGAGAAGGAATACTGGGACGGTAGAAAGAGGGCAGAACGGGGAAAGGGGGATAGGGTGGAGGGGCGAATAGAAAAGAAGGTGTAAGATAGGGGAGGATTTAAGGGTGAATTAATAACAAATAAAACCAATCAAAGTTGTGGTGGGTAGTACACTGTGGTCCTTCAAGGAAATGCAATCTATCCTAAATTCAATCTATCCTAAATACAATCTATCCTAAATTCAGCTGGTTAACTTATCTTCTGTCAAAGTCACTACACCTATATAACCCCTCTTCTCAGTTCACTACAAGAGCCCTTACACAGGGGTGGATTTTTAAACGTCTGAGAGCGCGTCCATGTGCGCGCGCTACCCGGCGTGCACACATGGACACGTGATTTTATAACATGCACGTGCTGGCGCGCGCATGTTATAAAATTGGGGGTCGGCGTGCGCCAAGCCCGAGCCCAGCTCGCGTTGAGCCGCGCTGCCTTCCCCCGTTCCCTAATCCCCACCCCACCTTTCCCCCCCCCCTACCTTTTTCTTTTTTTGTCTTCTGTTTCAAAACTTACTTCAGCCCTGGGGCTGAAGTAAGTTGTGCGCGCCGGCCAACTGCCGGTGCACGATCCCCAACACAGCAGCAAATGGCTGCTGTGCCGGAGGCCTCTGACCCCACCCACACCCCACCCCCCGGACCGTCCCTTTAGTAAAGCCCCCGGGACTTAGACGCGTCCCGGGGCTTTACGCGCGTCGCCGGGCCTTTTGAAAATAGGCCCGGTACGCGTAAATCCAGTGGAATTACGCTCGTAATTCCACTGGATTTACGCGCGTAGAGCTCTGAAAATCCGGCTCTTACTCCTCACTACCTTTCTTCTCATATCTTTCTATACTCTTCCTCGTGAGCTCTGCTCATCAAGCCAGTCACTCTATGTATGCTAGGGGTGTGCATTCGGATTGACCGCATTAGTAAAACGCAACTCATATTTTTTTTTTACTTAAAAAATTGATTCGACATAAACGATCGGATTTCCCACATATCGAACATAGATATGTTCGATATGTGGGAAATCGCGATTGTTGAGCCAAAATAAAAATATAAACCCCCTCACCCTCCTTAATCCCCCCCCCCCCCGACTTACCACAACTCCCTGGTGATGGAGCGAGGAGTGAGGACGCCATTTCTGCAATCCTTGGCGAGAAGCATGTGACGTCGGCGGCACGTCGAGTGACGCCGGCGTCACGTGATTCCCGGCTCGTTCGCGCCGGACGGCTCGTTCGGCCCAAAAAGAACTTTTGGCCAGCTTGGGGGGGCCTCCTGACCCCCCCAAGCTGGCCAAAAGTTCTTTTTGGGCCGAACGAGCCGTCCGGCGCGAACGAGCCGGGAATCACGTGGCGCCGCGTCACTCAGACGCGACGTCACGTGATTCCCGGCAAGTTCGCGCCGGACGGCTCGTTCGGCGCGAACAAGCCGGGAATCACGTGACGCCGACGTCACGTGATTCCCGGCAAGTTCGCGCCGGACGGCTCGTTCGGCCCAAAAAGAACTTTTGGCCAGCTTGAGGGGGTCAGGAGGCCCCCCCAAGCTGGCCAAAAGTTCTTTTTGGGCCGAACGAGCCGTCCGGCGCGAACTTGCCGGGAATCACGTGACGTCGCGTCTGAGTGACGCGGCGCCACGTGATTCCCGGCTCGTTCGTGCCGGATGGCTCGTTCGGCCCAAAAGAACTTTTGGCCAGCTTGGGGGGGTCAGGAGGCCCCCCCAAGCTGGCCAAAAGTTCTTTTTGGGCCGAACGAGCCGTCCGGCGCGAACGAGCCGGGAATCACGTGACGCCGCGTCACTCGACGTGCCACCGAAGTCACATGCTTCTCGCCAAGGATTGCAGAAATGACGTCCTCACTCCTCGCTCGATCACCAGGGAGTTGTGGTAAGTCTGGGGGGGGGATTAAGGAGGGTGAGGGGGTTTAATTTTTTTTTTTGCACATATGTACATATACCCAACTCATTGGATTTTTTTTATGTCCATATTGGCCGCAAGTGGGACCCCCTTTCGGACATAAAAAATATGAACATAAAATTTTGCTCTGCACATCCCTAATGTATGCCCTTCTCCTCTACGGCAACTTCAGACTCCATGCTTTCCACCTTGCTGCACCATATGCTTGAAACAGGCTTCCTAAGTTGGTGTGTGTCATGCTCCCTTCCTCTGGCCTTACTCAAATCCAATCTAAAAACTCACCTTTTTGAGGCTGCTTTTAAACTCTGATTATCCCACTCACAGACTTATCGATTTTAACCATTTTCTTAAAAATAAATTCCAAGTTTTGCCCTGTAGGTTTGTCATAATTAGGATTGTAGATCGACAGTCTCTTATGAGGCTGATATTCAGTGCTGCTCAGCTGGATAAGTAGCAACGTATCCAGCTTAAGTGGCAGCGGCTGAATATCTGGCTGTGATCAGCGGTTGCCGCTTAGCCAGATAAATGGGGAAGGGCTACTTATCTGGTTAATATATCCGGATAAGTGCCGATATACTAACTTATCCAGTTATGTTAACCATATAAGTTAGACTTGCTCAATAACAGATCTAAGACGGATAAGACTTATCTGGCTCATAGCGACTTTTACGGGATTATTCAGCAGCACAGCCAAGCTGCTGAATATCCTTTGTGATGAATAGTTCTAGTAACCCATAATGTACCATTTGTGATTATTGTTTCTTGCAATAAAGTTTACAGTAAAGGATTTTATTTTTTAACAGCTACAGTATGCATTTTTACTGGAATTGTGGCAAAGAAGCTCCAGATAAACTCTGAAATATTAGTCATTCCCCCCCGCCCCCAATATGGAAGAACCCAGGAGCATGAGTGTTGCCATGACCTATGACCTATGACCTTGCATGAGTCCTTTTGTACCAGAAATTGTCCCACAGGTCAACCAAAAGCCATATGACAAGAGACCGAAAGGCCTAAATATGCATATCCTAGCAGAGATTTGATTCAGACATTTAAATACCTGAAGGGTATTAATCGTGCACAAGCAGTGAACCTTTTCCAATTGAAGGGAAGTTGTAGAACTAAGGGTCATGATTTGAAGTTCAGAGAGGTAAGACTCAAGAACAATATAAGGAAATATTTCTTCACAGAAAGGATGATGAATGCCTGGAATACTCTTCTGGAGGAGATGGCAGAGACAAAAACGGTAGTGGAATTCAAAAATTAATAGGATAAGCACAGAGAATCCATAGTGGCAAGAGGATGGAGATGTACATTGGGATATCCTATACGAAGCGGCCATTTCAACCTAAAATGGAGGTGGAACACTTCCAAGGGGGTAATCTGCATAGTGCAGCAGTTATAACTGAAAAACAGCGGTGGTATGACTTCATCAGGGCTCAAAGAAAACATGGGGAAGCCAACAGTGTGATGACCGAGATGGACTTGGCCAGGCCATGCGTGGGACAATAAGAAAGGAGAGTTAAGAGATTGAGTAAAGACCCAAGGGGGAAGTTGGTGTTGGGTTGCATTTGGAGGATTCTTAACTGGGCAGTCTGTTTGGGTCATTTTGGTCTTTTGCTGTCATTTACTATGTTGCTAAAATAAAGAATTGATTTTAAGCTGCTCGTACAAAGGTATTCCTTTCTTGTGCTGAATCTTTATTTTAAAATATCCCTAATTAACCCAATGTAACCAAAGATAGCTAACTACTATGAGAATGGCTAAAGCTACTGATACCACTTGACCTCTTCTCAACAAATGGACTTGTAGGTTCCATTCACAAACTGGAAAAAAAATATAACACAAATACAAATATATACATATATGCAAACACACACACACACACATTTACACTGATTTGTAGAAAATCACTATCCTGGCTATCATTAAATTATGGAATGCAAATATCTCATTCAATATAAAATATTTTAGGGTATTTTTAAAATGCTACTGGTAAAAATCATTAACGTAGAGTAAATGTCTTTTTGTGCTGAGTGAATGGTATTCAAGCCGATGAATAAGAAGTCTGAAACGTAAAATGCTGTTGGTAGCGACGTAAGGAAATAAGAATGTGTCTTTTTAAATAAGTCACAAGGAAATGTTATTCTGGTTTCTCTCAGTTCTATAAAAAGGCTCTCCGAAACGGAAAGGTGGCAAAGCTCTGCTTTGCCTTCCTGGCATAATCCAGAATGTATGACTGTGGAATGACAGATGTCTGAAACCAAAGGCAATGAAGCGTGGAAAAGTTTCAGTCTAATCTACTTATTTCACTGCAGTCACGTAAACCAAAATAAATGGGAGCTGCCTTCCATTCCAAAACACATAACAGCATTACTCTGTTGCATGTTGAAGCTGATATACCATGCTTTTAGCATTTCCCCGTTCAGGAAAAAAGGAATGCATCTCTTATATATTATTTTTTTTTTTGGCACGGCAGGTTTTATGAAAATGTTCCAATATTTATTGCCATGCAATCGGATAGCGTCACCAGGTTTTTGTTTTTTTCCCTTTGGCCAACAGTTTCCAAATCAGCATTTGGAATGCTTTCACAATGATATTTGTGCAAAGCGTTGATTCCTTAAATCCTCTCTTCCTTCCTTTTACAGAGCCGCTTTCATCTAATCAACTAAAAATAAATAAATAAATAAAATTCAAAAGGTAGGTACCTGCACTGCTCGAGAGTACACAGGGCAAAAAGTAGGCTGCTGGGTAGCCTCCAAAGGAGGGGAAGACACAACTTGTAGACAGAGTTCTCCATAATTCAGGTCTTTCTGTCAGGCTGACCTCCGAGCCCCAATAAGTTCAGCAGAAAGCTGCTGAGGGAGTGCATGGCGTCCTGACAGACTCTTCAGGGGTTATAGCTCCAGGGACACTAGCCCCGCATTATAGTGAAAATAACATTTTATTTAATTTAAGTGGGACGAGGGGAGGAGCTCTATAATTATATCTATCTACATAAATATAGTGCAACAAGCCCTCAGTACTTTGCAATTCAGCTGACTTTCTTTCAGTTTGCAAGGCTGAAACTCTTTACTGAGCTGTATCCGTACTTTTATTTCATGACTTATGAACGACTGGTAATTGATACTGTGTTGGAGCTATGACTTAGGACCCAGTTCTGCAAAATTCTTGAGTTGTGTAAGTGATGACATGTCTGGCGATATTTGGCCTGCGGACTTTTTTCTCATGCAGCACACAAAACTGTTCAGGTCAGATTAGTGGCCATTGTGGCTTTCTGTCCCATGCAGGCTTGCTCCTGCACACATATTTTGGCCTGTCTTACATCACTGTAGAAGGAGAAGAGTAGCCCTAGTGGTTACAGCTGTAGACTGAGAATCCCACTGCTGCCCCCAGTGACTTTCAGCAAGTCACTTAACCCTCTATTGCCTCAAGTACAAACTGGGAGAATGACTTTCAAACAACTTCACATGGCTGTGGAGATTTACTATAGCATTTTAGAACCTGCACATATTAAGGACACGCAGATAATAAAATAAGCGTATTTCTACCCCAACATACTCGCATGTTTGGTTACGCGTGAATACCTGCAATGCACTGAATGCAAGTTCTTTTCCTACCTATTTTATAAAGATAGCACACAGAAAAAAAATATAACTTGCTTGCATAAAACCTTGATTTATACATGGACATCGGTGTATTTTAAAACATATGGGGTAGATTTTCAAAGGGGTACGCGCGCGTAAGATACTCGCGTACCCCCCGAAAACCTACCCCAAACCCCCCCTGCGCGCGCCGAGCCTATATTGCATAGGCTCGGTGGCGCACGCAAGCCCCGGGACGCACGTAAGTCCTGGGGCTTGCAAAAAGGGGTGGTTGGGGGCGTGGCCAGGGGCGTGGTTAGGTATCGGGGCGTGTCTGGAGGCGTGTGGGCGGTCCGGGGGCATGGCCGTGCCCCGACACAGAGGCCTGTGTCGGGGCCTGCCGCGCCGGCGCGCGTAAGTTACTACTGCCCGGAGGCAGTAGTAACGGGCGCTGCCCGTTCCCTCCAAGGCCGCTCCGATTTCGGAGAGGCCTCGGAGGGAACGGGCAGTGCGCGCAGGGCTCGGCGCGCGCAAGTTGCACAAATGTGCACCCCCTTGCATGCGCCGACCCCGGATTTTATAAGATACGCGCGGCTACGCGCGTATCTTATAAAATCCAGCGTACTTTTGTTCGTGTCTGGTGCGTGAACAAAAGTACGCACGCGCGTATGTTTTTAAAATCTCTCTCTATGTGTGTAACTGAAATCACCAGTTTGCCAGTAACGCCAGCAATTCTCCCAGTCCAGTTCATCAAGACCCTCCTAGTATTTCACCTTGAACTCCTCCCAGATCACCCAGACCTCCCACCCAACAATGACAGATATCAGATGAGTCTCATATCAACTGCGCTAATCAATTAACAGGTGTACAATTGCACAAATAAATTGCCTGATGCATTCATGTAAACCTCTTTTAAAATAGCAACTTGCACACGCTCCTCTTGGCCCTGCCCCTGAATGCCCCAGACCATCCCTTTTTTTATACAGGTAAATGTGTGCGTGAAACTGAAAATAGGGGCGTATTTTTGAAGTTTACAAAATAGCATATACGTGAGTACAAGCTACTTATGCATGTATAGGCTAACTGTGCACACTTTGAAAAGTCACTCTGTAGAATGCAAGCCCTCTGGAGGACTATATGTGACTATATGTAGGACATACCTATATATAACTCAACTGCAAGGAGTGAGCCAAGCGTAAATTTATAAAACAAACAAAACAAGAAACGCAGAGACTTTAGGTATTGAGGGCCTAAGCTTTTTTCCCCCATAGACACAGAGCAGAAGAAAAGCTTCAGTGAATGAGAACCTAGATCGTGGATGCCCAAGTGAAATAAAGACTTGCACGACTCCGGCTGAGGGAAATGTGTTGGAAAGCTGCAAGCGGATCTATGGTTTCCCACCATTTCTCAGCGGTTAGTGGTCCTTTAGTTCTGGAGAGGGTTTTTCTGTCTTTTTAAAACATATCCTCAGTCTGATTTATCGAAAGTTTTTTTTTTTGTTTTTTGTCTCCTGAAGACAGAATAGGATTGCTGGGGAGGAAGGATTTAAAGTTACGTTCAATGACGTCTAAAATTTTGTATCGTTTTTTTTACATTAAAAAAAAAAACAAAAACAACCCAGGATGTCACTGAGTTTTATAAAGTAAATTTAGGTCAGGGGATGGGGGAGGGGCATGGCGTAAAATACGATACTGGCACAGAGTAAGTACTTACACGGGAAAGACAACAGTGTTTTCCGACGATCAATATTTCACAGTTTCCTACCTTTCCAGTGCCGTGCTGTTGGCTGTTCATCCTGTCAACCCGATCTCTCTCTCTCTCTCTCTCTCTCATCCAACAATTAAATCCCTCCCTGCACTTTTAAGAGCCCTCAAGTAACCAATACAAGCAACACTATCAGTGTTTTGACAGCTGTCAAACACAGCTTTTGCTATCACTTTTTATTTTGTTGAAATGAAATCAAGTCCGGTAGGGATTCAGTTTTGTTCTGAGGAGCCCAGGCACACGTGCTGCATCGCCACCCGCGCTTGCAAAAAAAATGTTTTAAATTTGATTTCGGAAAACGGATTCCGGCTCCACCATTCAATCAGGGAGAAGCTCGACGTCACAGAACCTCCCTCCCCTGCCCCAGGCAGTGATTTAATATGTTTCGAGTGCAAACAAAAGAAATTCAGACTGTTTATTCTTTTCTCGATTGTGGGCAGCGCCCTTTTGTAACAGGAGTGAGGATAACTTTTAGACCGGCGCGCGTGTGCAGGCGTTCGTCAACCTCGGCCCCAGGGATGCGGCCATTTTATAACATACGTACGTTATATATGCGTGCGCGTTACAAAACGGCCTGGCGGCGGGCACAATTTTAAGTGGGCGCACGACTGATCGCACAAATGCTGCTCCTACCACGTAAACTGGGGGAGTTTTCAGAGATATGTGCGCTGACGCCATCGGCCGTTTTCCCGGTTCATCCCCAGTTCGCCCATTTAGGGGACAGGACTTCCAAACCCCCCTTAGTTTAATGGCCTCCCTTCCCCCCTGTTAGCCCCGAACCTTTAAAACCCTATTGATCTGCCTAGGTTTCTTTGTTTTACGACTTAGACATCATCCACAGCAGAAGGAAAGTTACGCAGCAGGGGACGCCGGCGGGAGACGGCGCAAAAAGGTATCTACCCGCTAATTTCAAGTTTAAAACCAGGAATGCCCATGCCCCGCCCATGCCATGCCCCCTTTTCATTTGTGCACGTAGCGGCAGGTACACGCTTATCCGGGCAGTGTTTAAAATCCGCTCGGTGCACGCCAGCTGGACATATTCGCGTATCCCCTGATTTCGGCGCACGTCGGGCTTTTAACATTCACCTTTAAGTGTAAGAACTTACGGCTTGGAAGAGCCAACTCAGATTGGTGGCAATTTGGCAGAGATCAGTACTGTACAGACTACCATTTAGAGCCTGATTTTTAAAGCACTTTAGGTGCATAAAATCTTTTTAAAGATTTTAAAGCACTTTAGGTGCATAAAATTTTTAAAGTGGAGCTTTAAAAATTAAGGGTGGGGGGGAGGGGTGGGGGTGTGCATGTGGAAGCCTGTGCAAAACCCGATTTCAAGTGTACGTTTGTCTGCACTCCAACAAGGCGTCCCGCAGAGTGGGGGAAAGCATTTATGTGCGCGCTTTTCACTTCTGAACGCGTGCATTGTAAATCTACACGCAAAAAAGCTAAAACCTGCTCTGGGCAGGGCGTAGCTTGGTGCGGACCTCCGAGCGCAGAATGACCTAAACTGCAGATTTTCAACGCGGGCCTAGGAGCGTGCGCCTACCATGAAAATTTTGGGCTCAAGTCTGCCGACGCAGAGGACGCACGGATTTTAGCCCTACCCGGGCTGTCTGAGTATTCTCTGCCCTTCAGTCATGCTTCAGCCCTCGTTATTTTGTTCACATTAAGCTAACTGCACTGCTGTGGCGTAGCCGCGGGTGGGCCTCGGGAGTCTATAGCCCCTCCTCACTTTTGGTGCAGGCTCCCAACCCTAGCAGCAGAGTCGGGTCCCATCTGAATCAGCCCCTTAAAGGGGCAGGAATCACTGCCAGTTGATTGATCCCCTGCGCCTTTAAGGAGGCTAACTTGAATGGGAAACACTGATGTCCTTGGGACAGACATAAACCATTGAGGCCATTCAAGTCTTTGCTTATTTATCCCCTTCCTCTCAGCCCTTTCAAAGTTTCAGGAACGCCTGAGCTGGGTGGAAGCCTATGAACATAAATACTATTCCCCAGCCCGGCACTGAATAGGCTGCCCCTTGTAGATGGCCTTAAGCACAGAGTTAGACTGAGAAACAGCAGAGACAGGCCAAGGAGGCAGTAAAGACTGTGGCCAAAAATGAAAAGGGTTTTGCAGCTACTGCCGTGAAGAACCACGTAGGATGGGATAAGGGATGGAGTCAGGGCTGTTTGGGGGGTGGGGGTGGACGCTGGCCACAGTGCCCACCCATGTTAACCTTGGGCCCCTCCCTCCCCCCCAAAAAAAAATTCACTTCTGGTTATGTCTCTGCTGTATTGAGCTCCACCCCTTATATTAGTTTTATCTTACAGGCTGCCTGACTGATGACAGGTTTGTTTTTTTTTTACAGAGATGTAAGATCAATTCAAAATATAACTTGAACTAGGAGGATTCTGGCAGACCTTTCAGCTTTTTCCCCCTAGATCTGCTAAGGAAAATCTGTTGGGTTTTCCCTGGCACATCAGGGGGAAATCTGAAGTGGATCTTGGCGTATCCACACAGCAGCTCTTGCAAAAAAAAAAGAAGAAAATCTGAAGCCAATTTTGTCAGATCAGCTGCGAGTGCATTCCAACCATCAGAAAGCACATCCACCAACAGGACGACATTCTGTTTGGATTGCTCAAAGATCCAAAGCAGATAGTGCGGCCCATTTTCTTTCTTTTAAAACAGTTCGCCGGGCGGGGGTCAGCCCTAGGACTCAGCAGTAGCGACATGGGCTTCAGGGTAGAGGTTGTGGGTTTGGATTCCCCTGGCCACTCACTGGGGCCAGTTGGGGGTTGGTCGTGCTGCGAAGCCAGGGTGCTCAGAAAGGGACGGATGTGGCCAATGAGTGAGTGGCACTGACCTTGGAGGACAGGCTCCTTTAGTTTCCAGGTCAATAAAAGACCACCTGAGTTATGCAGACACGCCAGCTGGAAAGGGTTAAGTGGCAGACAGCTGAGGGAGGAAAGGGAATAAAAGGAAAAAAAAAATGCAAGATTTGTGATCTGATTTTAAGTTTAACCCTGTTTTAAAGAAGCTCCCACATCTCTAGTTGCCTATATATGATTACACTAAGGGGGTAGATTTTCAAACATACGCCCGCGTGTCCATGTGCGGGCAGTTCCCGGCACGTGCACATGGACGTGCCGATTTTAAAACGTGCGCGCACATATGTTATAAAATCAGGGGGGCCGCGTGCATATGTGCACTGGATTTTACAATCCACACGTGCATGTGCGTGTGATGCACGCAAGGGGGGTGTCAACTTTTGCAATTTCTATGCGGTGACATAATCGGGCCTTTCCAGTTCCTTCCCAGTCTGCTCCAATTAAGGAGTGGACTGGGAGGGAACTTCCCTACCCCCCTAGCTAAACTCCCTCCCTCTTCCCCTCACGCCGTAAACCCTACCGTTCTATGTTTTTTTTGTTTCACAACTTACTTCAGGGCCAGAGCTGAAGTAAGTTGCGTGAGCCAGCTGGCTGCTGGTGCGCAAGTCATCAGGACAGCGTACAATGGTGCTGCCCAGCCCGCTGTCCTCCCAGTCCCTTTGAAGAGGCCTGGCAGTTGTGTGCGTTCTGGGGTTTACGCACGTGGCCAGGCCCCTTTGTAAATTTGTGCAGCTCACACAAGGCCCGGCTATGCGCATAAACCCCAGGATTTATGTGCACAGGCCTTTTAAAATCCGCCCCTAAAGTTGTAATTGTATGGCAGAGCAAACACACAATAATCTCAAAGACAACGATATCAAACCCATACAAGTTAGGGATGTGCATTCGTCCAGGACGAATCAGGAATTGCCAACGAAATTGCCTAATTCGTTTTGGATCGGGGAGGCCGAAACCTGAAGGAATTTTTCATGAAATTTTGGGAAAAATTTGTTTCGGAGTTAGTGCACACGAACGAAAATATGTTAGCGCGCACTAAAAGGAGTTAATGCGCACTAAACCGAAATTCGGGCCTCCCCGAATTTTAAAGGCCCGAACCGCAGGAAATACAAGATTTCTCACGGCGGGCCGAAAACAAAGCTCCAACCAATAGGTTCGGGCTTCGCACATCCCTAATACTAGTGACCCCAGAAAAACATGAGAAAAATATTCATATACTGCGTCTCCAATGAAATCAAATTTATCTTATGCATATTCATTGGGGATATCTTGAAGACCCCACTAGCTGTGGAGTTAGCAGACTAGGTTAGGGAACCACTGCTCTAAATAACAAAAGTCCCAGTAAATCTGTGCTCCATGCATGCTTTTTTGTCTTCTAACATAGTCATGACAGAAGAAAAAGCCCAAATGGTCCATCTAGTCTGCCCAGCAATTTGCTCTGTGCACATTACCCCCATTTGTTCTGTTAAGGGGAGTAACCGCCGCTCCGTGCAGATCACCCCCATTCGTTCTGCTAAGGGGAGTAACTCCCGCTCCGTGCAGATCACCCCCATTCTTTCTACTAAGGGGGAGTAACTGCCGCTCCATGCAGATCACCCCCATTCGTTCTGCTAAGGAGAGTAACTGCCGCTCCGTGCAGATCACCCCCATTCGTTCTACTAAGGGGGAGTAACTGCCGCTCCATGCAGATCACCCCCATTCGTTCTGCTAAGGAGAGTAACCGCCGCTCCGTGCAGATCATCCCCATTCGTTCTTCTAAGGGGGAGTAACTGCCGCTCCATGCAGATCACTCCCATTTGTTCTGCTAAGGGGAGTAACTGCAAGTTACCCCATGCAGAAATGTCATACCATCTCTTTCTTTAAGTCTTTAGGGATCTGCAGTGTTTGTCCCATGCTCTTATGAATTCATTAACTGTTCTCGTCTTTACCATCTCTTCTGGGAGGGCATGCCAGGCATCCACCACCCTCTCTGTGAAGAAATATTTCCTGATATTGGTTCTGAGTCATCTCCCCTGCAGTTTCATATCATGACCCCCAGTTCTACTCTTTCCTTTTCAGTGGAAAAGGTTTGAAGTTTGTGCATTATTGATACCTGTCAGGTATCTGAAGGTCTGCATTAAATCTCCCCTGCACCACCTCTCCTGCGAGGTCGGGCAGGCTGCATGCCTGCCCAGCTAGGATAATATGGCGCCAGGCTCGCTGATGCAAGCCTGGGTCGCTGCTGTGCTGGGGGGGGGGGGGGGGGAGCTGTTTTGTGACCGGATGGTCACCCGAGCCCTCCTGCAATTTGTTGCACTGGGATTGGGTGGTTCTTTGAACCACATCGTGGAGGGAGTTGATTGGCTCCCGATGGGTTACTGAAGGGGAGGGGGGAGGAGGTGATAGAAGGATTATGTGAATCCTGTTCTGCCTCTCTTCACGGCTGGACATCTGGCTCTGCATCCCACCCGCCCGCCCTTGTTGTTACTGTTTGTTGTTTGGGGCCTTGTTGTCGTCGCAGCTGTTGTAGGGGGTGGCGGGTAGCCCGAGCCAATTGGTGGGGGGTTATGTGGTGGTAACTGATGGCTGACCTGAATGGGGGCAGGTCAGTGGTCCATAGCCAAACAACTAGGTGCAGTTGTGGCTGGTACGGCTCCTTGCTGAATGGCGGCGGGGGTCGATTTATTCAACTCCTTGCTTGATGGCGGCGGGAGTCGGTCTCTTAGACTCCTTGCTCGATGGTGGCGGGAGTCGTGGAGATGTGAAAAGGGGCAGTGCTTCATGCAGGCTGGGACAGCCTGGGTTTACATGTTTCAGGCTGGGATAGCCTGGGTTGCCCATCTTGCTGACTTGTGGCGGATGGGAGAAAGGGGGAATTCAAGATGTATACATTTGCCTGGCTCGGGCTCCGGAGTGTTTAATAAAGCTGCGGCCTGTTGACTCCCAAAAAACAGTGTCTGTGAATTATTGGTTGTAAGGGGGCGGGCTTGGGGCAGAAGCGTTGGTCCTGGTTGCCCATATTATCCAAAGTATACATATTTAGATCCTTCAGCCTCTCCTCACAGGTCTTTTGAAACAGACCCCACACCATTTTGGTCACCTTCCTCTGGACAGTTTCCATCCTGTCTCTCTATCCTTTTTGAAACTCAGTCTCCAGAACTGAACACAGTACTCCAGGTGAGGCCTCACCAAGGATCAGTACAAGGGCATTATCACTTCCCTTTTCCTGCTAGTTAATCCTCTCTCTTTGCAGCCCAGCACCTTTCTGGCTTTCAGTACCGCCCTGTTACACATTGCTTCGCTGCCTTCAATCACCCCAAGATCCCTCTCCTGGTCTTTCACCCCTCATCACATACAGCTCTTTTGGATTTCCGCATCACAGGTGCACAACTCTGCACTTCTTGGCACTGAATCGCAGCTGCCAAATATTCGACCACTCTTCAAGTTTTCTTAAATGACTTTTCATTCTCTCTACTCCTTCAAGCATGTCCACTATGTTGCAGATCTTAGTATCATCCGCAAAAAGGCATACTTTTTCTTTAACCCCCTCCGCAATGGAGCTCACAAACATATTGAACAGAACCGGTCCCTAAAACCGATCCTTGAGGCTCTCCACTTAACACTATTCTCTCATCAGAGTGGGTTCCATTTTCTATTACACACTGTATCCAGTCAGTCAACCAGTTAGTAATCCACTTCATCACCTTGGCACCCATACCCAAGCTTCTCATGTTATCCATGAGCCTCCTGTGTGGGACCATATCGAAAGCTTTGCTGAAAGCCAAGTAAATCACACTTGAGTGCTCTTCCTTGATCCAGGTCTCTCGTCACCTAATCAAAAAACGTCGGTCAGATTTGTCTGGCAGGACCTTTCCCTGGTGAATCCATGCTGCCTCGGGTCCATCAACCCACCCAGATTGTAAATAGTTCAATATCCTTTTTCCTTCAGCAGAGTCTCCATTCATTTTCCCACCCCCAAGGTGAGACTTAACTGGCCTGCAGTCTCCAGCCTCCTCCCTTCCAAAGCTGTGCTTCAAAAAAACTCCAAAATATATTCCAGACATGTGATCCTAAAAGCATTTTGAGTGCTGACCTGGGTGTAAAGCTACAAAGTGCCAGCTGTGCTACTGTACCGAAGTATTAACTGTAAATAAGATTCAGTAAAAGTTTGGGGGATTTTTTTTTATCCCCTTAATCAAATCCCTGTATAATTACTTTTGGAAGCTGTTTGAAAAAGGTCTTTAAAATAATAATAATAATGATAAAGATAAAACGGAGCAGCAAGCAAAGCTCTTGCATGCTTTGTTAAGCCGAAGGCATTAAAAGGTAAGCAGACATGGCACAACTTCCTGAATGTGAAACCTCATCGCCCTTCAAGCATGTTGTGCCGTGACCTTTTGAACCCTCTCTCCTTTAATCCTTAGTAAGGAAATGGGGAGGAGACCAGACCCTCCTGCCTCTCTCTCTCTCTTCCCCCCACCGCCAGTTTCAACAGCTGTTAAGCGCTCTTCCAGCACAATTCATATAAAAAAAAAAAAAGGGAGATGTGTCGGATTCCCCCCCCCCCGATGGCAGAACAAACCTACAATTTCTGGCCCTGTGAGCTAAAACAATAAACGCGCGAGAGAGAGAGGAGAATCTGAAACTTCCACCCTTAAAACTTCCCACAAACAGCCTCAACCAAACCACATGACTTGCCTTGAACAATCTCCCTGGTGTTTTCAGTGCTACTTTGGCAGGAAATCAGAATTACTCTTATATAAATTCCATCTGATGCCAGAGCTACCATCTGTGAGTAAAAAAAAAAAATGCTTCACCTACGTCTGCCGGCAGAGCCACTCTCCCAGAGACGAGGGAGGGAGGGGTGGGGGGGGATGGAATATTTTTTTTTTGATTAATTTGCAGAATGCTTGTGATTTGCTCATATATTATTATAACTGCTCATCAGCACATGACAAATTCCCAGCACTCCGCACAGGAACCCGTTCGGTTTCAGCAGGTTTTTTTTTTTTTTCCCTTTCTTTTTCTTTGCCTCGGCACCTGACAGACTGCAGAAGCCACTAATGACTTTCAGATGCTTACAAACAGTAATTCTATCTGTGGAATAAAAGAGAGAGAGAGAGAAATCCGTAGGAAAGAAAAAGAGCAGAGTTAGTCCGTTTCATTTCCTTCCTGTAGTACCATCGACGTGATTTAACTCTTTAAGGACAGAGGCAAGATTAGAACAAAAGCTCTCTCCCCATCTGCCCGTGGAAAACAAAAGCTGGCTCCTCTCAGTGGGAAGAGGGAAAAAAAGAAGGCGCGAGCGTCTCTTAAGGGTTGTCCTACTGGTAGTGCAAAAAAAAAAAAAGAGGACGTTACAGTACAGACAGGTATTCCAGGAAATGACACAACTGCTTATAGCACAGAAATTACCTTCCATTACTGCTTGCTTACGACACAACCTGTACAACCCTTGTTTGCATTTCCAGCGGCCACCCTTGGCTCCTATCTGCTGTTGAAAATGATCTCTTCCTCAGATACTACTACTACCATTACGCTTGTAGAGGGGCACAGTCCCAGTGCTTGATTGCCTGCTTTAAACTGGCAATTTTTATTTATTTAATTTTTTTTTTTTTTTTAAGCATGAAAAAAACCCCACAAAGACTTCAAAATGCACATCAGCCTGCGTAGCAGAATCCACAGAAGGAATAAGCAATAAACTGTGATGCACCATCTGTCCACCACCAATAACCTGCATGTTTGAAGGCTTACAAATTATTTAGCTCTACAACCCTACCAAATTATAGGGCCTTTAAACAGCACAACAGCCTGAGAACGGGAGCCTTTTTCATCTCCTTTTGTACTGTACCAATGTCAACATCAAACTGACAGCGTTTTGAGGTGGTGGCTCGCCAACGCTATCGGAACAAGCTGTATCTTCCTCGGCTACAAATAGATTTCACTGAAGCTTTGAAAACATGGTAAATAATATTGCCCAGCCATACTTGCCTCCTACTTGGGCCAGCTCATTGGTCGAAAGACATTTCATCCCAACTCTCTTCTTTATTATATAATCATGAACACCTTGCTGTAATTATGGAATTCCATTAAAGTCTCATACAGCGCAGTTTAATTATTAAGATACCCCACCTCCTCTACCTAATTCCCACGTTATGGGAGGTGTTTTTATTTTTAAAGGACTTTGAAAGATCAGGTAAATTATTTGCTTTTGTAAGTAGAAGGGTACCAACTCAATGACTGCGAAAGGCGCTAAACTCTCCAGCAGCTTGGGTTTTCACTCCACCGACTTAAAAAAAACCACATCTTAATGCCTACAGCCACCTCAGCACTGGTAAATATATCCCTTTTCCTGCAGATACATAATTATCATGAACAGCAGTTGAAGGTCACCTTCCCAGCACTTTTCTTCATGGACATGATTATTACATATTCCTCTAAATATCATTTTACGAGTACCAGACATCACATTTTTGGAGGGTGGGTGGGGGGTTAGGGGAACTTATGTACCCAGAAAATTTGGGATTTCCATGTAGCCAGGGTGTGCGGCCCTGCACTTGAGCAAGAAACCACAACAGGAGTATATTATTGGCCGAAAATGATATATCTCAAGTGATTTTAGCCAACTGAGAAGTGAGATAACAATCAATGTCCTTGAGTGCCTTTTTGCTTTCATAAAATGGATCTCTGCTGTTAAAAAATAAAAGGCCTTTTTATTTCAATATCCATCTATATATAGTCTGCCAGGCCTTTGAAAGCCTGAATTATGTAGTGCAACTTTCTAATGTTAAGAAGTTGCGTGAAGTTTATGACGACATGCCCATCTAATCGCAGCTCAACAATAATATAGTCCAAGTCATGGACATCAGCCAGCTGGATCACACGATTGCGAACTTCTCATCTTCTCATTTAAAGTGCAGTCATCCATAGCATGCCGATCTATTGTCCATGCCCTATCCATTATTTCAGAACCTTGAAGCAATAAAGTAAAATGCAGAATATTCAAAACGCACCCTATGCCAAGCTGCAGAGGTCTGTGCAGATCTTTTGGGGCATCCCATGGGTGTCTGAGGACGATGGATAGGCAAATGAGGGCTGCGAGAGTCATTCAGTTTCCTGTGGGCGGGTGATGCCTGGAACTAGGCCTATATTTACAACTTTCTAGTAGCCTAAACCAGGGGGTCCATGCTGCCATTAGGCAAAGTAGATAATCTCGTAGAGCGCCAAAAGTTTGGGGGTAGCAAAATTCTGCCTGCATAAGGACCAGAGGGATGCTGCCAGTGCCGGAACCACTGCAACTGGTAGGAGGACGCTTTGTGCCGGAGCTGCTGACTATATGTAAGCTAGGGGAGGAGATTCACGACTAAAGGGTTGCCTAATGCCTAGCGCACCAAATACTCTTGCACTAGCCTGAATCCAAATGGAACTAGCCTATGCTCCCTCGGGCACTGTGCCCTTTCCACTAAAAGTCAAAAGCCATTGGGTCCAATTTCCAAGAGAGTTTTGCTACAGATACAGAATGGGATAAACTCTCTTGAAAGCAGATTTCCTTATAAATACTGAAGATTTGCATATACTGAAGCACAAAATCAAAGGGCAGGCTTAAATACCAAAAGGAAACTGCTAAGCAAAATATGCATTCCCTTATGTAATTTTTATTCAGGACTGTGCCCTGAAAGCGTCACTTATCGGCATGGACTCTGGAATCCATAATCCGTATTGTTATTTTTCCTTAAATATTTTTGATTGGCTTATGGAGAGCGCTCTCCTGTTTCCATGAGATATAGCCATTGACAGCAAATAGACCTTTCCTAACTGAACCGATATGGCTGAAAGTGAACATGCCCTTGAATTTACACTGAAAGATAGACAGTGATTATTTATAATAAGGGATTTCATCAACTGCCTTTCCAGTTCCTCAGCCAGGACATTATCAACAGGGCCCTGTTTAGGTAAATAGTGCCAAATGAGATAAACAGTGAAGCTAAAGGACAAATGTCTCACGGTGTCAAGAGAGAACACGGTGGAGGTGCTGGGCATGCCCTGCAAAGAGAGCATTACGATAACGATTTGTGTTGGCATTAACACATCCACCTTCTGCACCGACTTGCCTCGTCATAGGCCGTAAACCAAATGTGATGATGCTTGGAATTTCAGAGCTTAATTTTGTTGGAATTGCTTTTTTTTTTATTTTTTTTACCTTCTACTCCTGTGTTCTTGCTTTTACTTCCCAAGAAATGCTGCATTTGCAAGAAAAAAAAGAATAGGGTCCATATGTGCATTTGTTACATGAAACTGATTTGTCTAGCCAGGGCTGAAACCTTTGTATAAAATCCACCATTCTGTCTCTGGGAGCTCACTTTGCCCGCAATATTATAGCTTAGCTATCTCCCTGCTGAAGGGCCTATTTGTCTGCTTTAAGTGAAATCACTCAATTCTCAAAAGTCAGTGGAGGACTTTGGAAGGGGGAGGGCTGGGAGAGGCCACTCCAAATAAGTTCCATTAATCAAAAGACACAGTCTAATGTAACTAATATTTTACAATTAGAGAAGACAAGATGGAACTAAAAGCCATCTATCTCTCTTACACCACATGATCATCGATTCATAATCAGAAGACTGAGAGTCGCACAAAGATGCATTTACGGGGCTGGAGATGGGGGGGTGGGAAGGGAGGGGATTGGTTTGAGCTGGAGATAATGAACAGGATGAGAAAGAGCGGTGCTGAAGGCTGAGGAGAGATGACAGAGTGGTTCAATGGTGACGGATGACATGAAGATGAGTACTGATACCTGACAGGCAGCGAATGATGACTGCAGTCCTTTCTCACCATTATGATCCTCAATTATCTTGGTAAGGACTGAGGGGAAGGAAAAAAAAAAAAACGAAGTGGCTCAACCCATTCGTTTACTTCTGTGCTGGGATAATACTAGCTCATGCCAAGCTGCTGGGGAAGACCACTTTTTCACAATTTGATCAGCACTTTGTAGGCGCTGTGGTGTTCATGGGCACAGGGGAAAATGGTTAAAATACAGTCCTTGTCCATCTGTTTTGTAATAAAATTCCTAAATCTTAAAAAGGTGTGTGTGAGTGTGTGTGTGTGGGGGGGGGGGGGGGGGGGTCGGGGGGTGTCGTGTTTTCTTTTTACTGCCATCTTCAGGAAAATAAAAGCACAATATATGGAACATATATTTAGTAAATATTTGATTGCAATAGCTCACTTGGATATTTGTCATAAGTAAAATAAAATACATATACTAGGTTTCCAGGGCTGGTCTGCCACTGGAAATGGTTCAAATGAGGTTTTAGGTGTTTCTGCATGCAGAAAAAGTCGTCAGGAGACGGGTCTGCACAGACAAGCAATCCAGCCTGAACAAAGCACCGATCTAGGATCAAACAAAACCCGACATCTGTACACTCTTTTTCCAGCAATCTCAAACTCCTCATTTTGGACAATGCTCCAAATTTCCTCCTTAAGCATAATGTTTTAGGGATATACCGTCATTTCAAAATGACATGTAACCATCAATGACAGTTATTATATCATGTCGTATCATTTCCAATCCAAAATGACACATCAAATTTACAGAATACCTTTTATGTTGTTCTGAAAGCATTCAGCCTATGCCATTCATAACATTTAATACAAGTATGCACATTGTATGGGCATTGTACAAAATGTAGGCTTGCTATACAAATATAGTGCATGCTAAATGAAGCAAATGATATATACAGAAAAAAAACCTATAAAAATGGCATAAAACTGAAACGAAATGAAATAACAACACGAAGCAACATTTTTTTTTAATGCACACCCTTAATAATTTAACCTAAAAGAACAAACTGGTGGAATGGGCAAAGTCCACAGAAGATCAGGGATCTTGCAAGCTCAGCTGACCAGCGATAATGCTGTTTGCTGCCACACAAGTGCCAAGGGCTTAAAGGAAACCACAAGAGGCCTATTTCTGAGGCCAGTGAAGACAAGTCGTGTTGGAAAAGTGTCCCGCTACATCCGTAAGGAGAATGTGCCTGGCGACGACGACACTGTAAATACCACAGTGTCGGTCATCTTTTAAGGTGGTTTCAGAAAAACGTTTTACAATCTATCTATATGGCTGCAAAAAACATGCCAAAAGATGAATCATGAAGGACACGAAACCATAACAGCAAACCTAAACTATAAATGACTGGGTACGGTAGTTAATGCTTAGATAGTACCAATATAAGAAAACAATGGGAAAAAAAAACTGCAAAATGATCTGTGGACAACAGCCACAGTACTGATATTTTACCTGCATCTGTTTCCAGAGAGCTTATTAGTGCTATAGCTATATCAGGGTATATTAGACAAAGATTATCAGAGTAATAAGGCCATTAGAAAGTCCATATGATATTACATGAAGTCTGTTCTTCTACTCTTTACCATGAAGAATGTAATATTGTCCAAGGGATAATTAGAGATTCCATTTGATCCTTCCAGCATTTGTTGAAGATACACATCTTCAAAAAAATTTGCTGCTCTGTGCAAATTTTAAAGGACCTCTCCATCAGAACTGGGTGGGTAAACAATGACAATTTACAGCATTTTCCTACACGAGAGGCCATTCACTAAATGTCGGCGTACAGAGGTGTGGTACCAGAATATTAAGATATTTTGTTTCTTAGTCTGGCTCATAAATCAGTATAAAAAAAAAATTCCTACATTTTTGAAAAGTAAGAATGTAGGAAATTTCAGGTTTCAAACACTCAAATTTAGAATGTATAAAATCTTTCATTTCTTTGTCATTTTCTTGTCCTTAGAAAACACATTTCCTCTAAACATATGTTGCATTTTCTCAAAGATATTTCCAAAAACTGACCAATCATCCCATGACAAGTTCATTCTTACTAACAAAAAGTTGCCACATAAAGATTTAGGGTCAGTCAGAATCTTCCATAAACAGAAGATTTATGCTCCAAAATCACTTTAGTATCCTTAGTTGCCTCTGACTTTGGTGCAAAAGTTCAGAACCTGGGCAATTATTGGGCACCAAAGCTGACAACTGTAAGTAGTGCACATGATACAAAGCAGTAATAATGACTGAAAAAAAAACTATCAAATTAAAACTTATTTTTGGTTTTCTGATACTGGTCAGAATCCTAAACTTTAATTTCTTTGCTTTTGACACTGTTCCACACAGAAAGCTCAGAAATAAGCAGTGGAGCCAGGGGCAAGGGTCCTAAGATGATAAACTGTGTTATGCAGAAGGCAGAGGGTAATTGTAAATGGGGTTCATTCCAAGGGATGGGGAGTATCAGTGGAGTGTCTCAGGGATCAGTCCTGGTTCAAGTTATGTTCACTATTTCCATAAGTGATTTTTGCAGAGGAGTTAGTAGGAAAGATGTATCTTTGTGCAATAATACTAAGATCTGCAATAGGGTGGGTACTCAAGAAGAAAAAGAGGGATGGTTGAAAGCTTGGCAACTAAGATGGAATGCAGAATAATGCACAGTCATGCATTTGGGGTGCAGAGAGTCAAGTGAGCAATATATGACAGTGAGGCACTGATGTCGAATTCTGGCATTCAAATCATCAGCGAGACCTCATCTGGAGCACTAGGTACATAAGAACATAAAAACATGCCATGCTGGGTCAGACCAAGGGTCCATCAAGCCCAGCATCCTGTTTCCAACAGAGGCCAAATCAGGCCACAAGAACCTGGCAATAACCCAAACACCAAGAAGATCCCATGCTACTGATGCAATTAATAGCAGTGGCTATTCCATAAGTCAACTTGATTAATAGCAGTTAATGGACTTCTCCTCCAAGAACTTATCCAAACCTTTTTTGAACCCAGCTACACTACTTGCACTAACCACATCCTTTGGCAACAAATTCCAGAGCTTTATTGTGCGTTGAGTGAAAAAGAATTTTCTCCAATTATTCTTAAATGTGCTACTTGCTAACTTCATGGAATGCCCCCTAGTCCTTCTATTATTCGAAAGTGTAAATAACCAAGTCACATCTACTCGTTCAAGACCTCTCATGATCTTAAAGACCTTTATCGTATCCCCCCCTCAGCCGTCTCTTCTCCAGTTCTAGAGGCTACATTTCCAAAAGAATAGAGCGAGAGTAGAAACAATTCAGAACAGGGATGCCAAAATGGTATGGTCTGCACCATAAGGTCTGTGAGATGAGACCAAAGAATCTAAATATGCATAGCCTACAGTGGATAGTGGGTCTATGCTGCATTGCAGCCTCTGCATTCAGGGAGGAAGTGATGCTGCTCCTGCCACCGCTGGTGCCCCTGCATACACAGGGGCTCGAGAGGTGATGCGACGCGACAGCTGAGCTTTGGAGGGGGGCAAGGTTAGGCATAAGCATGCTCATGCAGGATCAGAGGGTGGGGGAGAGGGAGCAGTGCCGATGTCAAATTTTGATGCAACTTAGGGTAGCAGAATCCCTTGTTCCAGTCTTAGAAAGGAGGAGGAGATATAAATAATGCACAAGAGGTGAGCCTTTTTGTTCTATAAATTGCGGCAGAAAGGGGATAACCTAAGGAAATATTTCTTCCTGTAAAAGGTGGTGGATACAAGAATAGTCTTTCAGTAGAGACGATAGAAGCAATAATGGTATCAGAAGTCAGGAAAACATGAAATATGCACAAAGGATCCTTAGTAGTAAGGAAGTTAAGATAATGAAAGAGATGAAGTAGAGTCTGCAGTATTGCAACAGGAAAGAAAATTTGGACAGACTAGATAGGCTTTGAGGTCTTTATCTGCTGTCATAGTCTACGTCTCTGTCATTTCTGACTTGGAATATTTAACCCTTCTTGTATGTAATCATTTGAAACTAGAACCCACAAGCAAACAGACCATCACATGAATTTGTGATGTATCAAGCAAAACGATTTGCTGTTGAAAAACATTTGCAAACTAATAGCAAGCATGAATTGATATCTGACTGTCCATAGCTGGGAGGACAATTTGCAAAGCCCTTTATGTGGGCAAACTGAGAATTGAGCACCTTCATCTGGCGGAAAGTAGCGTGTGCACATTTGGCTAGGTCGGAGGGCAGGCATACATCTATTCTTGCTCCTGCTTGGCTGCCCGTGCAGAGAGCAGGTGTACAGCCTGCATACCTTGCAGCTCCCAAAGGGAGGCCCAGAAAGCAGCTTCCTTTTGAAAACTGATTGTAACGTATGAGGCTTAGAAGTGTCTGCGTACCACACGCGCTATTCAGAGTTGCCCCCGAAATAAAGATGTGCTGAATGCTCTTGTTACGTGATAGATGAAAATTCCAAAGAATAACTGAAGCAAACATTCTACGTCATTCAATTAATTGGGTGCATCATTTCATGCATAGATTTGTCCGGAAATATTCTAGCTCAGTAACAAAATGAAATAATTGCTCTAAGAAATGGCCCAGTCTTATGTCCCTGTGTAATGGTGTACATTAACATTTCTGAGAATGACTCTTGATTTCAGCTTTAGAACTGGTCTTCAGCGCCACCTAGAGGTGCAAAGATAAATTTGACACTCAAAACAATCTGAGGAAAATTAAATACAGCTGAATAATTCAATGAGAGGGCAAGTTCAATCAAGGGTCACCATCTGCTCAACTAGAAGTGTTGGCACAGTGCAGCTAAACCTCAACCGCGTCATAAACGTACTTAGCATGTTGCCTAAAATAAAATACAACCCAGCCTTAAAATAGTGAACTTAAAATACCAGCAAAAGTAATTTTAAGGTAGTCATGGATACAAGGCTGAAAGGAAGAATTAGCAAGAGAGGTGAGGTATTTACAAATGGTGTCCATGTAAGAACTGAAGAGGGAGGTAAAATTGCAACCCGCAGAGCACATCAGAGAAGAACCATGCAGGCGGTGCAATCGAATAGCAATAGAATCTATCACAACCTCGAAAGCACCAGGGTTGTTTTCTGGGACCAATAAAGGAATGGAGCATTCCCGTTGACTCTTTCAAATCTACACTGCACGGACAAATGCAGCATGTGAGGAAAAGGCTCATTTTTAAACCCACTATGGATCCGAATCTGTACGAGCCATGATGAAACCTCTTATTATAGTGCTTCAGCTGTCGATTTCAGGAGGGAAGGGCAAAGTCAGTGGAGGGGGGAAACAGATGAGACGCCCACGTTGCCTGTACAGGATACAACTTGCTGAAAAATGCTTAACCACATTTTCCTCTCTCTCTCCGAAATGCAAACACAGACTATTTACTTTGGTGCTCGCTTCAAGTCTTTTACTTCATTAAAACAAAACACCTATTTAACCAGAGGAAATCTGCTTAAGAAAGCACACTGATGCATGCCCTCCCTCCAAACATCAACTTCTTCCCGGCCACGGTTATTCGAGAACATTAAGAGAGTTCTACTCATTAGCGCACTGGTAACAAATCCCATGCTTTCCAACGAGCTTTGTTGCCAGAGTGTAACTTTGCTTTGTATTTATCAGCACATTTTTTATGTTTATGTTGCAAAACTGCATCTGAGAAATGATGAAGGGTTATATTTCGGGGGCAGTGTTAATGCATGTGATGTAAGCGTTCCCGTCTGTACGGGACTGCAAGACCTTCTCCACAGTCTCTAGAGGGAGCTCTTCATCCTTTCTTGCCGCCTTGAAGGAAAGTTGATATAGTAACAATAATGAGCAAGACTAAGAATTATAAGGAGATTTCAACAACAACAACCCAAAAAAAAAAAAAAAGAAAATGATTTGATACACGGAAATGGTTATTGTACAGTACGTCCTATATGTCTGAAAAGCAATCCGGTTTGGTAGGGTTTCCTCAGAACTTCGCTAAGATACAACAAATTAAAGCAACGATATGCATAATCAGTAGCCAACAATTATCTGAAGGTACTGAAACAATTTCTTGGGGGTATGGCCTGACAGTAGTTTCCATTTAAATGCTAACTGGTTTCTATTGGGACTGCAGTACCATGAATTTTCACAGGTCTCCCTGTTTTTAATCCCCTTCCCTCTTAGTCAAGTCATTGCAGTGACTCGCCTTGGTCAAGGCCAGAACAATCCTAGGTCAAGACCCCGTCCAGAACCCATGCAGAGTGTGAATCTGACTAGCTGGTGTCACAGTTTAGCGATCACTGATATTCTTTCCTTTTTGGGAACTATATTATTCCCTCATTAAGGAGATCCTAGGCCAAAAGGACATTATTATTCCATATTCAAACAGGTCAGCTATGAGGAAAGCCTAATTGGTATAGCATCAGTACAGAAAAAAAAATACTATAACTATCTGGATTAGGGAAGTACATTCATTAAAAATGAGTGTGCAATCTGAACTGAAACTGCCCAATTTTTGCTTCCGTTTGTGCCCCTGAAATGTACAGGTTATTCATTTTAGCAAATAACATGCACTATTTGCAAGCTGTCTGCACTATGTGCCAAAACAGGAAATTAAATTTTAAAAAATGTGTACAAAAGTCCCCCAAAACAAAATCTTGCCCAAAAAAATGGGCTAGAAGTGAAAACCAAAACTGAACCAGAAATCTTTTGCCTGCACATCCCTAATCTGGGTACTCTCTGTCTACTGGAAATTATTCATCTTTCCTGGATAAACTGAGTCTTTCCTTAGCAATAAAGTTGGGGCTGTTGAAACTATTACTAGAAGCAGTAGGAAACGCAGGAAATGAAGCGTTATTCTGAGACTTCTAAGGAGTCCCAAAGAAAGAAACTGCTTAGCTCTCAAGTACAAAAAAAATCAGGCATGCGCTAAGAGGATAAAAGGCGAAAACTATAGCGAAATAGATCAACTCCGTAACTGAATCTCATTGAAGAGCGACCAGGACAAGTCGGGGAAAATCATGTCAGACAAAGGCATTGGTGAAATATTACATTCAAGTGTGTCAATAAAGTTTCATTTTCATTTTTTAGTTTGCATTTAAGATAGGGGCTGACTAGTCAAAAGGTGAATGCCCACAGATACTGGACATTGTGAATACATCATTGCATGCATGTATCTAATACACTTCCTGGTAAATTGCTTTTTTTGTTTTTAACAAGTTTGGTGAATGATGCAATCGCTTCATTTCCTGGGCTTTATTTTTGTTTCATAATAAACTGCATAAAATAACTTTCGTTGTATGGAAGGTGCAATAGTTTAGACAAAGAGCAAAAGAAAATGACGACAGGAGGCTGTTTCAAATGAAAGAAAAATAAAAAGGAGGAGGATTTTTAGCAGGAAAGGGCATGATGAGTTGGAAAAGCAAGGCAAGAAAGAGGTCAAGAAGCTTCCAGCCATTTTCAAGCCTGCAATGTGATTACATTTGGATTATCTTCGAATGCAGGAATGCTCTGCAACGAAACTGTCATGGAGAGGCATCTTTTATTTTTAATTCACAAAGGCACGTCCTCTGCTTTGCTGCAAGTTTTCGTTTTGCAGTGAGTCGGGGGATTTCCGCTACCTTAAAGGACAACGGGGCCTGATTTATAAAAGGGATTCCCCATGCAGCAAAACCATTGGTAAAACAGGTCCACTGGTCATGAAATCACAGTGCAAGGGTATCGTCTGTAGTGTTTGCTAAAGGTGCCACGGTACTATGTGCAGGTGCAGTGGTAGTAGTGATGGGGCACTCTGGCGTAAAATAAGTGCATTAGCGGCACGCCCATTACACATGTACAATGTTTGAGAACTACATGTGCATGTGTAATTTCAAGGCAGCTAGAAGTACCCGTGTACTTTCAGGTTATTGAAAATACAGTTTTGCGACCTCAACCAATTGACCCCCATGTTCCTCCAGCTTTGGAAAATTCTGTCCCCCCCCCCCCCCGCCTCCAATCTGATTCCCTGACAGTTCAACAAGATCAAAAAAATTGTATTCGGGTTTGTACCGTTAGTGGGGATTACTTCTATTTTTAATCATGCTTTTCTGGCGGCAGATTACTTGGAAGGAGAGAGTTATTCTGATTCTTGTCAGGCAAAGTATGACTTTCAGGAACCTAATAAAATAGCTGCTGTATAGATGGAGAGGATATCATTTTGTTCAGTGCTATCTGCATAACACATTACTTGAGCAAGGAACCTTAATACACTTGCAACCTTGCATCCTCAAACATTCATTAACCTGATAAAAAAAAGCATCTTCTCTATCCAGCTACCTTGTTAGCTATCTCTCAACCAACTGCATAACCCTGTGATGCTACCTTTGACATTGCTAGCAATAATGACCCATTAGTATGAATAGCAACTAGGAAATGGTTTAGAGATGATTCTGATACAGGGACTAGGAAATGACACATAAAAGGTAAATGAATTTATATCTCTGTGTATACAAAAAAAAAAAACTAGAACGTTTATGTAGAATATGCATGAAAAAAAAGGGCCGTTGCACCATTACTTAGGTGAGAATGGGATGTGCGCCGGTACATTTCATCTGCTATTAAAGGGATGAGGGCTGCTGCATCACAGACCAAGTGCTACTATACTATCATACTGAATAGATATGCAATAAATGACACCAAACTCCTTTATTACACTGGCAGCAGACTCGATTTTATATTGCTTTTACTTACTGCCATCTTGTTTGACCTTAAAATAAGTTATATATTTATCCTGCACCTGCCATATGTGTCTGTGCATTGAAAAAAGCGGTCATTCCACGCTGTGTTTTCCTCCCTGCATCACATCACTAAAACATGTTTTATTAAGATATGTTGGGTAGCCAGTGACCAGCATTGATTTAAAGCAGCACCATGGATCACTCTGCTATCATGAAGGTGACCGTAATGCTCAAGCTAAAGTTTATTAAAAAGGATATGTCCAATTTTTCTAAGCCCAGGAAACTTCTGTTGGATGTCAATGAGCATTTGTAAACAAGACAATGTAATAACATTGCCTCACCAGTGAATTGGAAACTTCCCGTGCAAAAATTCATCATTCATGTGTACAAGTACAGTACCCCGGCACTCTGCAGGAGCACGTTAGTGGCATTAAATGTATTACACCTACTAGCTGCATCTAATTCTAGCTTGCTGCTTCTGACCTGGTGCCCTTTATATACAGAAGAAGGCAACACGTCCTATATCTTTCAACTGGCCTCTCTGGACAATATAGATTCCACCATGACCTCGGTGACGTCTTAGATATATTTATAGTTTGACATTTCATAAATAAATAATTTCATTGCATCACAATGAGATCAATAATGATTTTTTTTTAAGGACTGTCTAATTTAAGGCCTGATTTACTAAGTTTTTTTTTCCCCCCATAGGCACAGAATGGAAAGCGCCGGATCCACAGAAGCCACTAAGCAAAGATTGAGAATGACCCTCTGCTTGCTGAATTAATCATTTCACATACATTTGCTAACGCATTTTGAGTCAGATGTCTGTCACTAAAGCATTGTTTACAAATCGTCCTTGATTGATAGGTTTAGGGCAAAAAAAATATCACATCATCCTCTCCCTTATACAAGCAACACCAAGGTTACTACTCACCTAGCTCACTGTACACATTTATATACCATATACAATTGCAGAGGTACCGAAACTTGCACACAGAAGTGAAATGGAGAAAATGTGCACAGTACATGTTGTATAACCATGGAAGAAGTGCATTTAGGGGTAATTTTCAAAAGGATTTATACGCTTAGAACTGGATTTTGCATGTGTAAATGCACGTTACATGTGCAAGTAGGCATTTTAAAATTGCTACAATATACCATTGAATTGTCCATAGATTTTACAAGCATAAGTGCACTTTCAGCATGCAAATCGGCTTTTGAAAATTGCTATCATTACAGGCGTAGCTACTTTGAAAATTACCTCCCATGGTTGCAAAAAGTCTGCATAATACGTAGAATATTCTCTATAAACTTCCTGGAAATTTTAAACTGAGGTTGAAAAAAAAAAAAGAAAACAAACATGAGAAAAGGGAAGAAATAGGAAAATTGGGAAATAAATAATTGCATTCCATTATGAATATACTGAATGGTGAAGATAAGCAGGACTCCCAATGTGCCCCTTACCAGAAGAGTTGCCTTTATCTGCTCTGGTAATCTTAAGTGCCAGCAGCATAGGACCGCTGGTCTCAAGAGACCCTGCTCCTATTGGTGAGGTCAGAGAATGTAGGGGTGAATTAGGAGGTTTGACATTCCCTAGTGTCAGAGGTTGATAAAACTGCTGTGCCCATGTGACATGGACTGAGTAGGGAACAAACCGAGTCCAATAGGGCGAAGGAGCTGGAGTCAGCCTGAGACCCACAAGGGCTGAGGGTCAGCGCGTGACTCTTCTTGAGGAGGATACTTAGACGAGTTTTTTCCCTACACAGGGGAAGAACAATGAGTAGGCCTTCTCTCAACAGAGAGGTGCCTGAAGGAGAAGAGAACCTGTCCAGAGAAGGTGGCTAGGGCCCATGGTCAGGGTTCCCAGGTCTTATTGGAAGAAAGGCATCTTTGGGGTTCAAACATGAATACCTAAGAGAGTTCTACAGTCAAGAACTTGATTTGGGGGAGGAGTGGTTAAGTCAATGCATCTTGTTCTTGAGATGTTCTGGGTCCTTGATGGGCGTTTGCCTAGCTGAGTGAGGGCATTTGCCTAGCTGAGGAAGCTCACCAGTGATGAAGAAATGTCTGATGAAAGAAAAGGAGAGCTGCCCTATATAGCAAGTACAAGGGGAAATCTAAGAGAAAAAAGGTTCCTTCTCCTATGAGCTTATCTATCTAGGCATGCAGAGAATTGCTGTGGAAGAGACCGATTTATTTTTTAGATGCACTAGTCATAAAGTTGTGTATCCATTATTTGGACTTTGTGTTTTACCTGCCGTCAGTGCTAGTAAAGCATTTCTAATTTGAACAACAGCTTTGAAGACCATGTGTTCTTTCTTGTGATGTTTACTGAGCTGATGAGCCCCTGAGAAGAGAAACCCTAAGGGCTATGAAGAGTTAAATCTTTCCTTCCACCCACTGGGGTAGATTTCCAAAGGGTTATGCGCGTAACTTACCCGCGTAATTCCCGAAAACTTGCCCCTGCGCGCGCCGAGCCTATTTTGCATAGGCTCGGCGGGGCGCACAAGCCCCGGGACGTCGTATGTCCCGAGGCTTTGAAAAAATGGCAGGAAGGGGGCGGGGTCGTGGCGCTGATCCGGGGGTGGTCCGGGGGCAGTCCCGAGTCCTTCGGCACAATGGCCGTGAGTTAGTCCTGCCTTGGGCAGGCGTAACTTAGAGAACAAAGGTAGGGGGGGAATTAGGTAGGGCTGGGATGTGGGTTAGATAGGGGGAGGGGGAGGGGAAGGTGGGGGGAGCGAAAGGAAAGTTCCCTCTGAGGCCGCTCCGATTTTGAAGCGGCCTCGGAGGGAACGGGGAAAGCCATCGGGCCTCCCCTAGGGCTCGGCGTGTGCAAGGTGCACCCCCCTTGTGCGCGCCGACCCTGGATTTTATAAAATGCGCGCGGCAGCGCACGCATGTTATAAAATCGGGTGTACATTTCTGCGCGCCGGGTAGCGCGCACAAATGTACCCCGTGCGCGCTCCTTTAAAAATCTGCCCCACTGTGTAGGAACCCCAGGGCCTTGCACTAGGCCGTAAGCCTCCCCATGACCCCCTGTGCTCAGAACCATATTAGAAGAAGGGTTTACTTGGAAACACACAATCATTAAATATTTTTGTGTGAAAAACTCAGAAGTAATTTGATGCACAAAATTATTTATATGAAAATCAATATTACTGAACAGACATTAAAGGAGAAAATTTATAATATTGCATATAAGCTGTAAAATATGCGCAGGAGTCACATCAATTTATAAAGGGGATTTACAAGTGTAAGTCCACTTTGGAAGCTAGCTCAGCAAAATTACGCACACAATTACATCTGCTATTTGGAGCATTGTTTTTCCCCAGAGCAGTTACATGCACACTTTTCAAAATAAAAAAAATATATATTTGCATAAGTCCCAACCCCACGCCACCCCCTAGAATGCCTCTCCCCATGTGTGTACAAGTACATGCATGCAGTGCGTATATGCGTAATCTTACACGCATATCAGTCACTCAGTTTTCTATAGGGCCATTTCTACAGGCAAAGTACTTCTTTACCCTTTGAAAATCACACTCAAAATACACTTTATGTTAAATGGGTTGTGGTGACGAGAATGGATTTTCATAGCTTGTTAAACATGTGGAGATCCAAATGTCTGACACTATGAAAGCTGTTTCGAAGGAGCACAAAGCGGTTGAGACACTCCAAAGAGGAATGGGACTTTGCCACTGTTCCCCTATCCCATTCCCTGCCAAATCTTGCTTATCCTTCAAGAATATTAGGAACTAAAGTCGTATTATGCCAGAACGAAACAGCTGATACTTAAAATCAGAGAGAAACAAGTATTTTACAAAGCTTTAAATACAGATGCATCAAAGTACCCATTTTACTGACCCAATATCAGTTTTCGGGGGGGGTTTACAGGCCGAGGTTAGGGGGCTGAAAGCCCTGATTCATGCTTTCTCTGGGGGGAGTTACTCTGTGGTAACCAACAAGAAAACCCAATATATTGACCACAGCATCTTTAAAACAGCCATGGTAAATTTGTCTCATTCCGCATTGGTTTTGTTAAATGCATCAGGCACTGAAGCCCATTGTACCACCACAGTAATAAAAATGGTAGGCAATTCGGTCTACCGTGCTGGTTTTAATGCTGGAGCCTGATGACAGGGATGTGCAGGCCAAAGATTATCAGTTTGGTTTGTTTTTTTGATTTTGGAGTTTTTTTTTATTCTTTTCTTTTTTTTGTACTGGTTCATGTGCCGAATGGAAAAAAAATTAACTTGCAAAAAAAAAAAACCAAAACCCCAAAACCCCAAACAAACAAAAAAAGGTTTTAAATAAAGGGCCTCTCATGGCCCAGGAATCTACCTCTAACCCTGTTAAAACTGCACCCAATGCCTGGGCCTGCCTGGCTAAGTACTCCTGGGCCACTCAGACCCCTACTCCATACACTACAGTGAAAGCAAGCCTGGGGCTCGGGCCTACCAGCTGGGCATCCTTGGACTCAGTCAGGGCCTTCCCTATTAAGGTCTGACGCCGCTTCGGTGCCATCTTCCAGGAGGATGACAGGAGCAGGAGCAAGTGGGCTTCGCTCCTGCCCTTAAGGATTTTATAGAGAACAGCAGGAAAGGGGTAACTTAGGGCTGTACAGGGAGTTCCCCCAACTCCTGCATATCTGAATGAGGGGGGTGGAGGAGGATCAGCCATGCAGGCCCGAGCCGCAGATTCAATTTTAGCAGGGCAGGATGGCGATTCCAGAGCAGATGGGAGGCCAATTTTGGTTAATAATAAATTCAAACATACAAAAAAACCCCCAAACCATTCAGGTATTTTTGTAGGAGGCCATTTTTTAGTTCAGTCCATTCAGAACCAAAAACTGACTCATTTGTTGCATTTTAGGCATGCATTAAAAACAAATGCGCATGCCTACCATGACATTAAAGTTCTGCGGCTTTATTTCATACTAAGAGTAAGACCTCTCTAATATAATTCTCTAGATTAGTGCCCTGGTCACTTTGTGTCATGCTTGAAAAACCATATTTGCATTACATTTTAAAAAGTTCATTAATAATTTCATTTGATAAGGTTTGTCCGCCCAGGACACCACCCAAAACAGTTTTTTTTAGGAATCTTAATTATAGAAGAAATACAATATAATTATTTTATTAATTTATTTAGTTACACTTGATTACTCACGCTACCCTTTCATTCTGGAGCAAGTTACATAGCACTAAGGTCTGGATTCACTTATGCCGCAAGGCTCAGTGAATCCTGGCGCTAACGGGGGGTGGGGGGTGAAGTGGGGGGGGGGGGGGGTGGTCGGCGCTCCTGGCGTCGCGCCGAATAACTACACCATAAAAGGTGTAGTTATTCGGCGCGAAATAGGCAGTGAAAAGGCTCCTTACCTTTTCGCTGTCGGCCCCGGTGATGCCCCAACTCCTCCTCGTCTTCCGGGGCCGACCGCCCCGATGTAGCTAGCGCAGGCCTGCGCTAAGCTTTCTAGCTATTGCACGCTTGCATTGTTAGCGCAAGCGTACGATAGCCTTAGAAAATAAGGCCCTAAATCTGCCTAAAACAGAAAAAAACGCTTAAATTATACAACTTTTCCAAATAAAACAATCCACTCAACCCATCTACTTCCTCCCTTATAGCAAAAAGGTCCCCCCACACAACCCCCTGCTACCCCATTTTCTATTCCCCATCAACACAACTCCCATCCCTCAACCCTCAGCCATTACTCACATTCTCCAATTCTCCACCTCCTATAAAGTAACCAACTAAATTAAAATACCACAAATACCCATTTTCTGAACAACAAACACTGATCACCCGCCAAAAACTAAAGTCGCGAATTCAACCTTTTTTCGAAAAGATAAGTAATCCAATTCAGCTCCAAAAATGTTTGCTTTCCACGTGTTTCTTTGCAAGTGCGATCCTCTGTTCGTGTAGAAACGTCGCTTTGGGATGTTGTCCTGGCTCTGCGTGCAATGTAATAGCATCTGTGCCAATAGGTGCACGTGCACTTCATCTGCACCCCAGGTGCAGCGGATCCCCGGTGGTGAGGGGGGCGAGGCAGTCAGGGAACGGAGACCGTGCACACAGTTGCCTTTCTCTTTTTTTTTGTCCATCATTTTGGATCAGGCCTTTGCGCTAGTTTTACATTTATATTCCACAACACTTTCTTGTCTCTCCCAAGCAAACTCACCAGTTTGTAAATCTTAATGGAACTCAAAATGAAAGATGGTAGTGCTGTGGGGGAAGAATGAGCCAGACGGACTTCTTTCAAAGACCAGGATGGTACTTATTAGCAACATAACAAGATGAAATTTACCGTGCTCCTTGCCAGAGATTACACTTACCACAAGCAGGATAAAGTCATCAATAGTTTGCTTCATGCAAATAAGTACTTTATTGCATCTTATCTTAGATGAGCTAGAATCTGTAAGATAGACAGTTGCTTTAACTGCTGCTTCTCTAAGATGCAGGGTGACCTTTAACATCATTTTCCCCAAAACTTAATTTCTGTGATTAATGCAATATACTAAGAAGCATAAATCTGATCATTTGAAGGATTCAAATTAGGAATTATTGACAGCTGATAGAACAGAAATGCAAAGATGAGGCAGATTTTCTCATCCGTCCATCTAAATGTAGGAATATGTATTGATTACAATATGACATGGTAGAGAACCCGCTATAAATCTAAACTCTATTAGATTAACACCGGCATTCAATTAACATAAAATGATAACCTAAGAGAAAAGCCCTAAAAGCAGGTCTTCAGTCTGTATGCAATATTTTAACCACATTAAGCATTCAACTTTTGAAATAAAGTTCTCATTAGGCATAAAGGATAATTACCCTGCTCTGCTGCTTTTTGCCACATACAAATGTCCTATATTAACGGTAACAGACAAAATTATAGTGCTGGTTACTATTTTTTTTTCTAGTGGTACTAACCCAAGCCTTAGTACTAGGGAAGCTTCACCATGCCACACTAGCACTGCAGAGAATGGGTGTGCATTCTGCAGTGGGACGTAAGGTTAAAATGCTGGCAGACTGTCGGAATGGAAAACCGGGTTGGCTGTGCTCGAAGGGAAGCTAAGCCGGTAGTAAGGGTCGGCTTACATTCCTCAAGCCTAGACCTGCAACCCTGGATTGGGCTTCTAAAGGGGGCGCTGGCCGGCAGGAAGGTAATGCTGGCAATTTGAAGGCTAAGGAGGGTAATGCTGAGCGAACCATGGAAAACTCCCTCTGTAGTTGTTGAATGAAGGTTTACGGTGCCGGATCTCATTGATTGAGCTGGAAGTCCAAAAGGATCAGGGGGAAACTATCCAGGTAGAATTTTTTTTTTTTTTTTTTTAATTGTCCTGCATGAAAGCAAAATTGTACTCCAAGTGACACCTGCGTGTCCGCACATAGGGGTGGATTTTCAAAGGGTTACGTGCGTAACCCCGAAAACCTGCTCCTGCGCGCGCCGAGCCTATTTTGCATAGGCTTGGTGATGCACACAAGCCATGGGACGCGCGTATGTCCCGGGGCCTTGAAAAAAAGGGTGGGGTATGGGCGGTCTGTGGCGGGGCGGGGGCGTGGCCAGAGGCCTCCGAAGGCCTGCTAGGTCGGGGGAGTGCCGGCGCGGGCAACCTATGCCTGTCCAGAGGCAGGCACAACTTAAATAATAAAGGTGGGGGGGATTTAAGTAGGGCTGGGGGGCAAGTTAGAAAGGGGAAGGGAGGAAAAGGTGCGGGGGGGGGGGCGAAAGGAAAGTTCCCTCCGAGGCTGCTCCGATTTCAGAGCGGCCTCGGAGGGAACGGGGAAAGCTATCGGGGCTCCCCTAGGGCTCGGCGCGCGCAAGGTGCACAAGGTGCACAAGTGCGCACGCCGACCCCGGATTTTATAACATGCGCGCGGCTGCGCGCGCATGTTATAAAATCGAGCGTAGATTTGTGCGCGCCGGGTTTGCACACGCAAATCTACGCCCACGCATGGGTTAGAAAATCTGGTCCATAAAGTGCATTGCAAATTAAAGTGATGAGAACTGGTACTGATGAGGATAGAAATAATTCTCTGAATGGGAACTTTTAAATCACAAGGTTTAGTATCAACTTAGGAAAAAATATTAGCAGGCAAACCTGCCGTACAGAAGGTTCCCCCTTGACTCTCCAAGTCAAGTTTTCCACGCCCCGGGTAAGCTGAGGCTGCCTCAGAGACCGTGCTGACAGCCTCTGGTTTACAAAGGCACCATCTAATGGGTAAACACAGGGCCCGTGAGTGCAGAGATCCAGGGGGCGCAGGCACGCTTCCTGGCCCAGGACCATCACCGCACTGACCAGATTAGGTATGTTTATAGGGAGAGGGGGAGGATTTATAAAACGATCCTAGCTCTGGTTCCAACTGAGCTGCAATTTGCAAAGGAGCAGGAGCAAAGTGCCAGGTCAGAAACCCAACAAAAGAAAAAGACCCCCCTCCCCCCTCAAAAAAACTGAGAGGTGAGTTTTCAAAGAGTTAGGCAAGTGAAAATGAGCAACTACACGCGCAAGCAGCATCTACTCACATACAAGCTATTTTATAAATATCATACGGGCGCATTTTTTGCTTTTGTGCGCATCTATGCTGTATACGCGCATTAAAAGGGGCAGTGCAGGGGTGTTCTGGGGTGCAGCCAATATTTACACTAGTAAGTTGCTTTTGGAGATTTGCCAGCTCACTAATTTTACACCTGCTAATTATCTGGGGTAGGTGACGTTAAAAGTGTTTATTGTATAGCACCGGTTGCAGGGGAGGCTTGGGTAAACTGCAGAATTCAGCCTTGCTTTCAATACATTGAACGTGTTCACGCTTAAGCATATATATAAGTTCATGAATGGCTAAATTTTAAATCCCCTGCGTGTGGGGAAAACGGGGGTTACGCCTGTGGCTGGGCCTTAAGCGCGCTGAGAGCATTTTCAAAGGGGCCCAGCCACGCTCGTACCTCCCGTTACGCGCAGAAGTGCCGGGCCAAAGAAAAGGAGCCGTCCGTGGGGGGGGGGGGGGCCTGGAGGGGCGGGGCTTGAGGTGTCCGGTACAACAGCCATTTCCTTAATTGGAGTGGACTGGGAGGGAACTAGGGAAGGCCGGGATGCGTCGCCATGCGAAACTTGCACAAATCTACCCCTCCTTGCGCACATGGAGTACAAAATCCGGCGCGCATGTGTGCACAGCGCAACGATTTTATAACATGAGCACGCCGGCGTGCGCATGTTATAAAATCAATGCATCCATGTGTGCGCCTCGGAAAGCATGTGCACATGGAGGCGCACGTACATGTACTGAAATCTACCCCAAAATGTATAAAATACTATTGTAAATCTGCATGCAGCCATATATGTGTCTACATGCCTCGATGCGCAGAAATTTATCCTCAGACTCTATAAAGTATGGTTAATGAAAGACATCAAAAGTTGTAGCAACTACATTGTCACTTCATCTCTTTACCTTCCTGCTTCTAATTTCCATTCTACCAGTTTCAGCTCTTTGTTACCTGCAGGGTTTTCTGTGATGTGATCAATGTGCTTTCCTGATATTTAATATCTCTGCCATGGACCACCCAAGTATTTGACAATTTTTTTTTTTCTGTGATCTGCTGGTTGGTGATTTGCTCTTGAATGTATGCAAAATGTGATATTTTTTCTAAGCTTTCATTATAGTATTCAAGCATATGTCTTCCACAAAAGATCACTAAGGGGGTGTATGCACTAATGTGTGTTAGTGTCAATGTAAACATTTAACCTATGCTAAATTCTAATACAAGAATTACTATGTGTTAGGTGTAGTTAACGCAAAATTGTGCTTTAACTCGCACTTGTCCATATTAATATTAACATGGAGTAACACTGAAAATGTTTAAATGAACTGCATAGCATGCAAATGCATACTAAATAGCTCATGAATAATTATGTAGCTCTAACCCACTGTTTCTTATGAGATAAGCATAGGAGTCTTGTCTGTTGGAGTGAATTGTCTCCCAGATCTTCTGATGCAGGGAATACTCTGGGATCCCCTGTGGGGGTCTTCAGGGAAAATACATGGAACACAGGTTATGGTTCCCAAGAAGTTTCTGTATGTATGGTAAAAAAGACAGAGACATATTTAGAAAAGGCAGAACAGCCTGTTTACACTTCTCCATTAACCCAGGAATGGTATTTCTTCTACGTCCAACTGAAGTTATTTAGATATAAATCCTCCTTTTTTTCCATCACAAGATCCTGCTGTGTCCGACCCATCGAGTTATTCTCACGAGGTTGCTGTGTTCCACCTGCAATACTTTGGGCCAGGGCGTCCCAAAGCTGTCCTGGGGGATCCCACAGCCAGGTGGGTTTTTCAGAATATGCATGAGAAACATTTGCATACGCCGTGATATGCAAATGTGTCTCATGGGTATTCAGTGTGGATCTCCTGAAAGCCCGTCTGGCTTGTGGGGTCCGCAGGACAGCTTTGGGACGCTCTTCGCTGGGCTGTTTATGGGGCATGGCTGCCAGGGGACCTGCCTCCCTACAAGGATCTTACGACACTGCTGGCTGGAGAATAATCTCGATGTAGTCTTAACTCCGCCCATAATTTCCCGTTGCATCTTATAGGAACATTCAAACCATGCAATTGAGGAAAAGGCTTCATCCTTCACTTCATGGCAGACTACTGGCAAAGTTTCACATCTCAAGAAGGATCCGTTCCCTCGGTTTGCCCTATGCTCTCAGTCTTGGAGGACCATAAGACAAATCTCTCCCGATTTACTAGACAGAATAGCTGCGACTTTCTTTTTGCTGTCCGGAAACTCTTGGAACTAGAACTTTCTTCTGCGGGGGACCAAGCTCCATGCTCCTCTCTCTATCCTCCCCCACCCCGCCCACCTCCCCCCCATGAGTTCAGCAGGAACTCTTATTCTCCCTGTTCTAGAGATTAATGGGAACATTTTCAAACCCCGCTCCTAGCTTGCAGGCCCGCAGGCACACAGTATGAACTTCCCGTGGAGTTTCCCTATGAAAATTTGCAGCCGGCGGGGAATGCAGGTGCTTATTTTTTTTACCAGCATATTTTGCATCTCCCCCTGAAGCAGGGGCAACATGCGCCAGTTAAAAAGTACACGTGGCTATTTCAAAATTAAATCTCTGCATGTGTTTTCCCCTCCCCCGGTCTTACCCGCCCCCTCTTTTCCCTGTAAACCATAGTAAAACATTTCCTGTATGTGGGCATGCAAACCGTTCCATAAAGGATCTGATTCAAAATTAGAATTTGCTGCGAGCGTGAGGAAAGAACCGCAAGATAATTGTCATGGGGGATCTGGATTGGAAGTTTTTAACAGATTGCTGTGTCTAAAGTTGTAAACTGATTGTTGTACAACTCCGCGCACAATCTAATGGAGAAGGCATTTGCTTTCCTAAAAGCCCAAAGGAAAGAGTGAATGGATGATCCGCATGACCAGTATTTGATTCTGCCCTGTCCTACTTAACCTGAAAAGCTGCAACAGCCGTCTCTGGACACAGGCCGGTACTGAAATGCTAAGAAAAGCAACGCAGAATTATTATAGGTGTGTGTGGGGGGGGGCGGGGGTTAATTTTTTCAAAACCCCGGCTAAGAGGAAGGCCCATTTCTACCTGTGGACTTTCAAGCTCTTTTTCAAAAGTCAGCTACCTGCACACTTACCATTTGAAAATAAGGTTTGTCAAAGCCGAAGGGTAATTACTATTGCTCCTGCTTGACCTGTGGGCAAAGTCCGTGGAGGGTGAAGTACGAGCAAAGATTTGAAAATCAAATGCTGGCACATATTATAGATCCCCTGACCTCTCCTCCTGCCCCTGGACCATCCCCTTTCCCCCTATGGTTAAATGTAGCTGGCACATGAAATTCAGTGATGAGATTTCACCACTGGGGGTGGGGGGGGGGGGGGTGGTGGTGGTGATTGGTGTGGAGCGGTAATTTACAGCACTAGGTATTTACACAGGTAACTTCATACTTAATCAGGTAAATCCCTTTGAAAACTGACCAACTCATATTAAAAAAGCAGGCAAAGCCGGCAGAAGCATTAGATGGCCACCTAGGGCACTGGAAGTGGGCAGGGCGCCGTAGGCGGATGTGAGGGCAGCATTTTTGAAAGCAGCGAACGAGGGTGCGGAGGCATGGAGCTGAGAAAGGTTACGGCGTGAGAACGGAGCTTTGGAGGTTCGTGGTGTTCAATCTGCGGGGTTCGGGTTGGTGTGGGAGGAGTGAGAGAGAGAGAGATCACGTGATGCCGTTACGTCATCGCCGCCTAGGACGGCTGCAGACCCTTGCACTGGCACTGTCAGTGAGAAATACAAAGACATAGACCAGAATATTGGTTTCTAGTGCCTACGGTTCAGCACATCTTAAACAATATACAGAAATGCAATAAAGTTTGACTGGGTCACATTTTCCACACAATCATTTTGTCTTCCTGTCCATAGTCCCAGAGAACAATACATCAAGTATTCTAAATCAGTACACTTTCCTAACAAATTATATGAGCAGCATTGCACAATTGGGGCCAGCTAGAGTACAAGATTCTACAGGAGTGGGTCAGCTACTGTCAGTGCTACTGTAAATCAATACAGCTGCATTATGTTCCTTTCTAAGGCAGCAGTTAGGTGTTTTTAGATTTTGGCCTTAGTCTACACAAAGAGTCAAAAAGGGAACTGAATTCCTTTCATCTAACCTCAAAGTCCAAGAACCTTATCCCTTGAGCTTTCGTCTACTTCTTCATGCAAACTTCTGTAGATTACACTAACTCACCTTAATTTAACAGCTTAAGGGGATACTTTTGTAACAGGGCCGCATAAGAAAGTTGGCAAACACGCAAATGAGTTACGCCAGTTTTCAAAGTAAACTTACTTGCCTGTCTTTACCATTCAAATTAAAATTATACGGGGACACAGAAAGGCAAGATGGCGGCCCTGTGTGAGGACGTGTAAGCTTGCTCTCCGTCCTTCCTATTGAATTGCCTTTGTCGCGTCTTCCTAGGATAAAAGGAAAGGTGGCTTTGATGCTTCTGTCTCTAAAGACAGGCACTTCTATCTCAGAGAATTAGAGCTATTGAAAACGAACCTGTGTTTCAATTTAAGACTGGTCAACCTTCTTAGAATTATGAGGGAACTTCCTCTTACTTCTTTGAAGAAATATTTCCTGGAAATGTTATCATTCCCTGAAGATCGAATTCCTTCTATTAACAAAGCTTCTTTCCTCCCCAACCCTAATTACATTAGGGCCTCGGGGGCCTGGTCAGCCTTCAGATGCTGTGGATCCATTTAAGCTGTCGGCTTTTATGGAAAGTTCAGGACCCGAAGTGATCCAACTTCTACTTTACTTGTTTCTGTTATTTTTGAGCATGATAAAGGGAAAATGATGAAGTTATTCTTTTGCCATATTAACTCTTTGTTTTACGGTTAAGGCAGTAAAAGACTTCCCTGATATCTCACGTTCCGCACAAGATCGAAGATGTGTTTTTCTTTCTATGAGACAGGAAACTATAGCTATTGGAGCCTCTTTCCTCTTATGGCATCCTTCTAGATGCTTTATCAAATATCATAACGACTGTTATGTATTTTTTTTTGCCCCTGACCAATTAAGATGCTATCTTGATGCTAAGAAATCTCTTGCTGTTTTGCTTTCTAGTTAGATGCATTATAAATTATTTGGATAGCTGCCTGTGTTAAGCCAATGCTTCCTTATTCTTTTTTTCCTCTTTCTCTCCTTTGTGTTTTGTATCTACGATGTTTTATTGTAGTAGCAAAGGTTCAGGGGTTCTCAGTTGATAATATTTTCCTTTTGAGAGCGCAATGTTTACATTTTACAAGTCTATTAATGAAAACATTTATACATAGTTTTAAAAAATTATAATTATACCTGCTAATTTGTATGCAGGAAATTTTCAGGGACATTTACGCACTATACTTTTGAAAATGGTAAACTCTTCCCCAACTCTACCCCCAGGAATTCTGGGTAAACTTTGTGCATACGTCTGCCTGCATATCAGGCCACCAATCTTGTAAAAGGCTATTTCTACAAGTAAAAGAAATGTTTTACCCAAGGAAATACCTGTGAAATTTACACTCCCTATTGTAAAAAAATATATAAGTATATCAATTTTCTGACAGACATTAGTGATTAACATTTGTTTCAAATGAATTATACATTTGAACTGAAAATAACCAAACATTTTTAGGAATTGTTTGGTTCATTTTATAAACCAGAATGGTGCCTGATACTCCTTCCCAAGGCTCCTCAAAGACTCCCGCCAATTACTCAGGTTCTTGCCCAGGCCCCTCTAACCCACCCCTTGCAAAAGATGCTGGGGCCGGGGACCTCCCCCTCACTTGCGCCTTCTGTGGGGGTCCTGAATAAAGAAAGGGGCAGAAGTGATGCCCACTCTCTCCTGCCCCACTGGTGTTCATTTAAATGTGGTTCCAGCCAGACCTGAGACTGGCGTCATACTGATGTGAAAATGGTTCCTGCCTCAAAGCTGGTGGATGCCATTTTGTTGCACGGCTGTATACTTGTACGGTCACACAACAAAATGGTTCCAGCCAGCCTTGATAGCAGTTGCATTTTGACGTTACTGTGGTGCTGACCGCAGGCTAGCTGGCACCATTTTCCAGGGCCCCCATGGAAGGGGGTAAGTGGGAGTCAAGGAAAGGGGTCAGAGGGACCCGGGGAGGCCCTATTTTGGTTCAATTTTTTTAAATGTTTATTTTGGTCTTGCAAATGAACCAAAATGAAATAAACATTAAATGAACCTACCTGAAAACAACCCCTAATCCCCTCCAACATGAAAAGAAACAAAATTTTGGGGTCTGCACATCCCTAATAGACATGTTATGCCACCTTAGTCAAAATGGTCAACAGAGTTTATAAGTTTACTTGTGCTGTTGCCTACATAAAATGTCCTTTCTAGAAACTATAAAAATTAAATAAAGGACTATCTGGCAGCTTGCAAAGGTCTGGACCCACAGAAAACATTAATAGGGCAAAGGACAAAGCCATCTCCAAGTAACCCGCAAATCTGCTTCTCCCTAAAACGTCTGTGCATTTTCCAAGTCTTTAGTGCATAGAGCAGGTGCAGCTTTTAGCCCCCTCAATAGTAGTTCCAGTTAAAAATCCTCTGCTTCCCCCCCCCCCCCCCCATACATTCATTCAATAATGTTCAAGCAGTTAACAAGAGTAGAAGGGAAGATGAGAACAGACAGCACAAAATGTGAAGACGAGAGAAACTTCCTGTTAGCCTAGAGCAAGACTACCTGAGAAAGGTTAGACACTGATCCCCTGTTCTGTGGGTGCAGTGAGTTCCTTTGGCCAGGTATTTCTCCTTTTTTTTCAGCTCAGTTGGAACCAGTATTGAGATCCTGGCACCATGAGCTTTCCTTTGCAGCCACCTAGGGACGTCTCCCCTATTTTAACAGGGCCTTCTTGCCCATTGTTTCCAGTCTGGCCTAGAACTTGCAGCAACAGTCATGGAGACAGACGTCATGCCCCAGGACTCCTTCCGAAACCCTGTATCATAGGCTTTAAATCGAGACAAAAGGTTGCTGATGAGAATGACTCCCAGCCCTGGCTGACCCAGAGTGCGGAAGACCCAATCCAGCATTTGCCAATCTTCCTAAATCTAGTCTTGATAATTTTTAAAAATATTTTTGGCACATCTTGTGACCTTGAGATCTTTTGTTTTATGTGTTATGACATTTTCTTAATTGATCAACCACAGCTAGGATTTTTAGCAATCATTATTTAATGACGCATTCTGTTATATTTAAACTTATGCTGGTAGGTCTGGTAAATATAATAACCCTTTGACAAGGTCCATAGTATTATAGATACATGTCAGTCCAAGATTATTTTGCTTTTGTGTATTTATAGGCTATAAAATTAAACCAATATTTATCACCAGTTAAGGATAATCTGAGATTGATACGTTGCACATATTCAAAACAACTTTCGTTCATGCATTTTTTTTGTATGTGTGCCTTGCTCAAGAATATTCCATTCATAGATTTTGAGTTCCCTCTTGTGGTAGCTAAAAGAATTACAGTTTTTAACTAAAATCCTTTAAAAAAAAAAAAGTCCCTAAACAAACTAGAAATTCTACTTTCTGAAATTTACATGTGCCTCCACATTCTGAGAACATGCGTGGATTTGAAAAGGAACACTCTTTTAAGAGTCCTCAATTTCCTCTTGATATATGCTGAAAATTTGGTGTGGATAGGACACCAACACAAACTTATTGGGGACACCCTCACCCACACATACATAGTGAACTCATAAGCCTACTTTTCTTTAAGAAAATAGGGTAAAAAAGTTAAACTAGGGAAGATTAGAAAGTTTTCCTTCTGAATCTTTAACTCACAAATTATTGCATCAGATATTTTGTCATCTTTTAGCCAGTTTAGGCCTATCCAATTTATTTTACCACTATATGAGTTTCATTTATCACACAGCCATTATTTTCATATCACAAGCTGAGAAGGCCCCAAACTGAATTTCAGCCTCCTGGAGAGAGAGAGAGAGGGAGAGAGAGAGAGAAAGAAAGAGAGTACATTGTACAAATCTCATCTTTCTATGTCTTTCATCAGTCCAAATCACAAAGAATCTTCACTATGCAGTTTGTATCTCTGACTGTGCATGTACACTGCCTCCTGAAACCCAGACCAGCACCAAAACCTCAGAATGCCCCCTCTTACAATGGTTTAAAAAGTTGACTTATATGTGTGCCATCCCAGAGGCTCTCTCTCTCTCCTCTCCTCTCTCAAAACAGGATTTGCGATAAATCCTGTTTCAGCCATAACACACAGCTATTGCAGGCATAATGCAGGGAAAAAAGGTGTAGTTATTTCCAGTGTTAAATCCCGCAGTAGCGTGCTTTACGTTATCACACGCAATGTAAAGCACGCCTCATTTTCATTTACTCCGCCCAAACTCTTCCTATTTGAATACATTTTTCAAATTTACATACGCAACTTGCAATGTGTTATTTATCACATGCATTATGGCATTATCGTGGGCATTAGGGTCCTACTGCCCGTGATAAGGCCCCAATATGATTTGATAAATGACCCCCTTAGAGATATAAATAAAGTATAAAAATAGGGGTAGGACAGGTCAGGAGAGGGAAAGTTTGCGAGAATATAGCAAATGCTGATGTCTGCACATACTTTATGATGCAGATGCAAAGTAGGTGTACTTGCATTATAGGAGTGTGTAGAGAAAGATTTTTTGTTTCAGTTCATTCATTAGTTTTATAGGGCACCTCTAAAATAAAAAAAGTTTATTTGATCATTTGTTTAGCATTAAAATTAATGGGGAAGCACTGCAGCCTATTTTGGGCTCCAAAATGTTTTCATCAATTCTAATAAAACTGATATCATGAGAAGACTGTAGACATGTCAATGCAAGAAGACTATGCCAATGTGGCACAAAAAATAGCATGAATAGACTAAGGCACTGTAAAGGGGCAAAGGGATACAGCAGTGGCAGGAATTCTCCAAAGCACCATAAGAGAAACAAAGAAATAGCAAGAGCGGGAAGAGCATCCCAAGGCTTCCAAAGCGAGCACCAACAACAGTGGCACGAACCCTCAAGGGGAGCACAAGAAGCACAGTGGCACCAATAGTGGTATGAACATCCTAAGGTAGGAGTGGCCAACTCTAGTCCTCGAGAGCCACAAACAAGCCTGGTTTTCAGGATATCCACCATGAATATGCATGAGATAGATTTGCATACAATGGAGGCAGTGCATGCAAATCTATCTCATGCACATTCATTATGGATATCCTGAAAACCAGGCTTGTTTGTGGCTCTCAAGGACCGGAATTGGCCACCCCTGTCCTAAGGCAACATGAAGTGGGAATGAAGCAAAAAAAAAGGCAGTTGTTTTTTTTCTAGAGATAAAACACCCCTGTGTAACCATCAAAGAAACAGGGTGCGAGAATTAGACTGGAATTGTAAAGGAAAAATGAAGACCCAGAAAAGAGATAGGGTGGGAGGAGAAACTTGTATTCTTTTTCTTTTTTCAAGGGAAAAAACACCCCAGTATAACCAACAAACAAACAGGGTAGGAGAACTCAAGATCCAAACAACCTGGAGGCATTAAAGCTCCCCATCCTGGTACATAATAGACATGGCTAGTAGGCATATTATTAGCATGACTCCCAAAGTGGTATATCAGGGGCAAGGCAGATAGGCAGAGCAGTAGCAGCAAAATCCCTAAGGTGGTATATCCGGGACATGACCAGGGACATATTTAGAATTTTGCCACCCCTAGGCACCTTTTGTGCTTTCATTTCCCCTCCTCCCTCCTCCTGTAAGGGTTTGTTGCAAGGTAGCAGAAGGCTGTTCTCTATAAATGAGATTCAGCAGATGTTTACCACCCTAGGCATTGGCATAATGAGTGCCTATTGACAAATCCAGGCCTGAGCATGGCAGGCAGGTAGAGCAGTAGCAACAAGGCCGGTGCCCCAGGTGGTATATCTGGGACATGGCAGGTTGGCAGAGTAGTGGCAATTCTCCTAAGGTCTTGCAGCATGGCAGGTAATCAGAGGGGGTAGTAGCAAGATCACTAAGGTAGTATATAAGGAGCATGGCAGGTAGGCATAGTGGCAGTAAGACCTTTAAAGGTGGTGCATCTTCCCAATGGAAGGCAGGCAGAGCAGTAACAGCAAGACCCCTAAGTTGGTCTATCAGGGTATGGCAGGTAGGCAGAGTGGTAGCAGCAAGAACCCTAAGGAGCTATATAAGGGGCACAGAAAGTAGACATGTGGCATCAAGACCCCTAAGGTGGTATATCTGGGGCATGGCAAGTAGGCAGAATAATGATAAGATCCCTGAGGTGGGGGCATGGCAGGTAGACAGAGCACTAACAGCAAGATCCCAAGGTGGCGCATAAGGGACATGGCAGATAGGCAGAGCTGCAGTAAGACTCTTAAGGCATGGCAGATAAGCAGAGTGGTAGCAGCAGGATTCCAAAGGTGGTATATCAGGGGCACGGTAGGTAGGCAGATCAACAGCAGCAAGACCCCTAAGGTGGTAGATCTGGGATATGGCAGGTAGGCAGAGCGGCAACAAAGCCTTCAAGGTGCTTTAAGTCATTTTGCCACTTGGATGGAAATTCTGGAAATCTAAGCAAAGCAAACTGATTTTCAAAAAGAACGGTTTTTCCATCAACTCTGGTGCCAGATTTGCGCAATGAAGGCTCACTAAATTTCCCAAATTCTCTTCTGCTACTAGCTCTTCAATATCTTCAGACTCAGAGAATCCCAGGCAAAATTCTTACTCTGACTCTGTTGGTGGAAATACTGCTTTCACTGCCTCAGAAGTAGGAACCAAAAAGGATTGTGTTGCTGGTTTTGGGTGTTATACTTTTGCCACCGCTTCCCTGCAATGCCAGTCTTGGATAATTTTCCCACCTATTCTTTCTGCTGAAAAACAAGAGGGAGAGAAACGGGGGTTTTTTGTGTGTGTATATGTGCATGATTGTATTTTTGTGATTCAGTTCTCCATACAGTGGTGGTATATGCTATCCAAATTTCAATGTCTTCTGTGCTTAGTTGCTTTCTTCTTCTGCCATTCTGGACCTTAAAAAGTCCCTCTTCAATTTAGGTGCAGGACTTTTTTTTTTATTTGTGCTAACCCTGCCAATATCCCTTCCTGTCTCTTTTCCTAACATGATAGAATTTAGTGAGGTGCATCGCATACTGGGCTTTGGATATTACAAATGAATGTGTTGATACTATAACTAGCCCCACTCACAGTACAATTCACTGTATAGAGAACTGTATCACACAAATATACACATGCACATATACAGTGTATGTGTGCTGTCCTTTGTGGAGAGTACTGTGACGCCACACAAAAAAAACCCTGTTAATCACTAGCAGACGAAAAGACTCTTGCATGCAGTACTCACTTCAGTGGCTCACTGGTATCCAGACAGACAGAGACAACAAAGTCATGAGCAATGCCACAACTGTAATCTCCACCCTGACCCTCCCCAAATGAAGAAAAAAATCAAAATCAGCAGCATTACACTTTCTTTCTGGCACAGAGAGTGCATGAGACTACTGTAGCACAGAGAAGAGCTGAAGCAGCCCTATACCAGAGCCAAATCCTAAAGTTTGTAAGCATTTTTAAAACTCTGTGTAAGCTTCTAGTAGCTTCTCCACCAAGAGCTAGAGAGAAACTACAGAGCTTTTTGGGCATGCTCAGATTTTACAGTGGGAGTGGGTCAGTGTCACTTGATCCAGATAGCTACTATAGGCTAATTCAAAAGATGCTGGAATGTGATTTGTCCTCTAGCTAGTCTCCTTGCCAACTTGTCCTGCCTCGGCTCTGACAAGCCTCTGACAAGGCACTGAGGTCATACAGACAAGAGCTGGTTGCTATAGTTACCAGTTTTTTTTTCTCAGCAATAGCCATAGACTTCCATGTGGGATCCTTCCATTTGTTTTGGGGGCCATGAATGAAACAAAATATGGGTACATTTGTTTTCCTTTTATGCATACATTTTAAACAAATGCACATCCCTACTATTTTATGTTTGCTGGCCAAATTTTCAAAGTCAAACTCCACAAGGAGATTCCTTTTGAAAATAGTGTCATCCTGCAAGGACTACAAACCATCTGGACAGATTTAAAACTGACCTCCCCAGGGTGGACAAAAATTCTGCAGCATAAATATAAGAAGTTCACCTTCTCATGCCTTTCAATTTGGAGCAAACATTTGAATGATCTTAATACACAAACAAGGGCAAAACAAAGATTCCCACTACCGCCCCAGCAAACCTATACAATAAATTAAAATAGCATTTCCTAGTGACCTAACGGCTGGATTTTAAAACACCAGCGCACATAAAAATATGTAGATATGGGTGTGGCTGGGCCGCGCGCGTGCGCCGCTGGGATTTTTAAAGGGCACCGTGTACGTGCAGAAGACCCTCTTGAATCGAAAGGGGCGGGCCATGGGTGGGTTCTGGGTGGGGCGGGGGCCAACCAGGACAGCGCTCTTTTGCACTGTCCCGGTGAAGCATGTGTGCTGGTGCGCATAACTTACTTCCATTTGGAGGAGCAAGTAAGCTGTGAAATAAAAAAAAAAAGGTTAGTTAGCGTGGGTTTAGGGGGGGTGGAGAGGGGGAAAAGGGATGAAGGTTAGGTAGGGGATAGGGAAGTTCCCTCCCAGTCTGCTCCTTTACTGGGCAAAGGCCCGATCGCGTCGCCACGCATGGTTTTAAAAAATTGCCCCCTCCCCCTGCACGTGCGCGAGTGGGCACCCGCACGCACATGGGTGCACCGATACAAAGTCGGGCACGCCTGTGCACGCGGGCATCAGATTTTGTAACATGCGGGCGTCGCTGCGTGCACGTGATAAAATCGGCACGTCCATGTGCCCGTGCTGGGAGCCACACGCACAAGGACACCCGCGCGGCCCTTTAAAAACTTACCCCTAAACCTCTGTGTTAAAATCTGGATGTCAATTAAATGTTATAAGGCAAACAAGAAGAGCGGCGGAGGTGGTGTCGGCTAGCCGATCAAAAACATTAAGAAAAATATAAAGAATTTCAAAGAAGTCATGCAAATCAGGCACCTAATCAGCAGCAGTTGACTAATGAAACTTACTGACATTTTTATGATATCAATTACAGTCAGGAAACTAGAAAGCTGAAAATTAGCCTATTTCCATTCTTAGTCTATAGGGAACTTGGGCCCTACGAGATCACATGTTTGCATATCCATCTTCCCCCCCCCCCCCCATAATAACCTTTGGAGCATCCATCCAATTTCATTTAAATAATTACACAGAAAGATACTTGTGCAAATAGAGGGTAATTTTGTAACAGTGTTCTTAGGGCTAAAGTTTGTATATAGGAAGTACACGCCAGTTTTATCTTGAATTTTCAATGTGGACTTATATGCATAGGTCACTTTAAAAATTAGCATGGACTCGTGGAATTGCTAAAATCAAAAGGATGAGTGTGACTGCTATCTGTGCCCCAACTCTGCCACCTAGAATGCTTCTTCCAGTGCGCAGAAAAGGAAATGTGGAATTGCTTCGGTATATACTTTTATGTGCACATTCCTTGGGGCATTTTTCTAAAAGCCCATTTATGCGCATAAATGCTTTATCCTATATTTTCAAAGTGTTGCATCTGTGGACCCTTGGGCTAGGGTGAGATTGGCTCTACCCACAGGGAAGAGGCCCGCAGCTTCTCATAATCCGCAGGAGGGCCCAGGCAAAGCAAAGACCGGTCAGGAGCTTGTTCCACTTGTGTTGAGCCTTTGGGTGCTGGTGGGACTTAGCCGAGGGTCTCTGCAGATGACTGGAGATGTGGTCCAGGGCCAGACTAGGGTCATAGGCAGGCGTATCCAGGCAGGGGTCAAAACCAGATATCCATATGAGGAATAGGAAAAAGAATGGATAGGCCTAGGCAGTCAAGGCAGGAACAGGCTAGGCAGACGAAGGCTGGAACATGCTGGGAAGAAACACGCACTACACAAAGTAGCTGGACCTGTTGCTGAGGTAGATAGCATCAGGGGAACTGCCCTTATATAAGGCAGAGCTGGTGACATCATCACTAGGGGCCGTGGGGACTGTCCCGCTGTGGTCCCTTTACATAAGCTGACATCTGGTGCCCGCGCGCCTAAGGACAGGTGTGGCATGTTGAGGCTGGTGTTCAGTGGTTGACAATGGCATTTCGCCACACTGGAAGGCAGAGTGGTCGGCCCAGCCACAAAGGTAAGGGTGGTTGTTTGCGGGGCAGCCTACAGACTACCGAACGCAACACAAAGCAAAATTATGCACCTGTTTGCCTTGAAAATTCCCAGGTAAGTGTCCTGGTACAAGCACAGTAATCCACACAAAGATACACCTGATATATCAAGAGGGTAACTTGCGCAGGTTCCAAATGGTCTACTAAATCCATGCTTAACCTCTACTCAGAGAAAACCAGGGGTTATAAATTATTTAGTAGGGATTGGTGGATCTATTTATACCTTTAAACCTTGATGTTTTCAAACAATTCCGTGTGATCCCATATACGTGCATATATGGCCAAATGGAGATCTACTACGATATTTTGTAACTTGCACAGATCAGGTACATGCAGATTATTAAATATGCATGTCTACCCCAACATATGCGTGTTGCATTCCCTTATCTGTGAATATCTGCAATGCATTGAAAGCGAATATGTTTCCTATTTTAAAAACATAGATGCGTATATTTTGGGGCGGATTTTAAGAGCCCTGCTCGCCTAAATCCGCCCAAATCCGGGCGGATTTAGGCGAGCAGGGCCCTGCGCACCGGTGAGCCTATTTTACATAGGCCTACCGGCGCGTGCAGAGCCCCGGGACTCGCGTAAGTCCCGGGGTTTTCGGAGGGGGGCGTGTCGAGGGCGGGACCGAGCGCAGCGCCGTTTTGGGGGCGTGTCGGGAGCGTTTTGGGGGCGGGTCCGGGGGCGTGGCCACGCCCTCCGGACCCGCCCCCAGGTCGCGTCCCGGCGCGCTAGCGGCCCGCTGGCGCGCGGGGATTTACGCCTCCCTCTGGGAGGCGTAAATCCCCCGACAAAGGTAAGGATGGGGTTTAGACAGGGCCGGGCGGGTGGGTTAGGTAGGGGAAGGGAGGGGAAGGTGAGGGGAGGGCAAAAGAAAGTTCCCTCCGAGGCCACTCCGATTTCGGAGCGGCCTTGGAGGGAACGGGGGTAGGCTGCGCTGCTTGGCGCACGCCGGCTATACGTAATTGATAGCCTTGCGCGCGCCGATCCAGGATTTTAGCGGATACGCACGGCTCCGCGCATATCTACTAAAATCCCGCGTACTTTTGCTTGCGCCTGATGCGCCAGCAAAAGTACGCCTATTCGCGCGGTCTGAAAATCTACCCCTTTATGTGCAATAAAAAATAGTGACTTAGTCATGTAAAACTTTTGTTAGGCATGAAAGTGGGTATATCTTAAAACATGTGTTCATTATTGAAATCACCAGTATGCTGAAAACTTCCAACAGTTCACCCAGTCCTACTGCAGGTCATCGAGACCCTCCTAGTTCTTCACTCTGAACTCCCCTCAGTTTACCCAACCAAGAGGGGATGTCAGATGATGTCAGAGGAGTCTGACATCAATTGCGCAAGATAATTAGTAGGTGTAAAATTACGTGAATACGTTACCAAATGTACTATGTCTCTTATAAAATAGTAACTTCTCTGCGTATCTTTTGGCCCCATCATGTAAGCTCCCAAACCACCCCACTGAAAATCTGCACGTACTTTTCATGTATATTAAATAGCACATATGCAAGTACAAGTTATTTATGCTCGTATATGCTAAGTTTAGATGTGTAAATATTTTGAATATTCACCCCATACTTTTTTAAAATACAAAGTACACATGTAAATTCCAACTCCAACTCTGACTTTGCCTCCACCCCCCACCCCGAATAATTCTTATGCCCATTTTGCATAAATGTATGCACAAAATCAGGTTAAGCACATTTTTTTATGTGACCTGAGCCCCGGTCCATTTTATTACAGCCATTTGCATGCATAAAACCAGGTTTTATGGATGGAAATAGGTTTGGAAATAGGTTTGGAAATCAGACCCTTCATGCATACTTAAATATTTTAACTTACCCCAGCATGTCTTCTTTTCCCATGACTAGCTTCTGGGACTTCCGACTAGTCACCTAAAACCCCTTCAACTACTGCAAAATGCTGCAGCTAGACTACTATCCAGAGCAAGGAAATACAACCACATCACCCCAGTTCTGATTGACTCCCTGACCAATCAAGAATAATCTACAAAGAACTTACAATAATATTCAATAACATTTATCCAAACAACGATCTGATGGGAATAACATTTAAACCACATATTCCTCTATGAACGCTCAGATCACAAAACAAAGGCCTCCTAAAAATCCCGACCATAACAAACTCTCATCAAATCAAACAAGAGAAAAAGCGATTCCAGTTGCTGGCCTAAAACTATGGGACTCCTTGCCAGAGGACCTGCGAACAATAACAGACATTAAAAAATGTAAGAGTTAAAAACATGGCTATTCACAAATGCCTACTGTCTGACAGAAATCTCCAGTTCGTCATGAGTCTGATAACCAGAAATGTCCTGACCATTTCCCCCTACCTTAACCCGTTATGTCTTTCCTTAATTATACCTGTCACATGGTAGGAGCAATGGATGGCCGGCGCCAGCTTGTGCTCCTACCATGTGACAGGGGCTGACCAATGGCACCGGTGGCCCCTGTGACATAGTAAGGGCAAAGGCTATCGGCACCATTTTGAATAGTGGCAGTCAACAGCCCAAATGCAGGAGATCGCTCATGGACCCCCGCTGGACCACCAGGTCAGGAGGGTCCCCCAAGACTTGCCAAAAGTCCCTGGTGGTCCAGCAGGGGTCCGGGAGCGATCTCCTGCACTCGGGCTGTCGGCTGCCAGTAATCAAAATGGCGGCGATAGCCTTTGCCCTCACTATGTCACAGGGGCTACCGGTGCCATTGGTCAGCCCCTGTCACATGGTAGGAGCACAAGACGGTGCCGGCCATCCATTGCTCCTACCATGTGACAGGGGCTGACCAATGGCACCGGTGGCCCCTGTGACATAGTAAGGGCAAAGGCTATCGGCGCCATTTTGAATAGTGGCAGTCAACAGCCCAAATGCAGGAGATTGCTCATGGACCCCCGCTGGACCACCAGGTCAGGAGGGTCCCCCAAGACTTGCCAAAAGTCCCTGGTGGTCCAGCAGGGGTCCGGGAGCGATCTCCTGCACTCGGGCTGTCGGCTGCCAGTAATCAAAATGGCGGCGATAGCCTTTGCCCTCACTATGTCACAGGGGCTACCGGTGCCATTGGTCAGCCCCTGTCACATGGTAGGAGCACAAGACGGTGCCGGCCATCCATTGCTCCTACCATGTGACAGGGGCTGACCAATGGCATCGGTAGCCCCTGTGACATAGAAGGTCAAAGGCTATTGGCGCCATTTTGAATGCCGGCAGCCGAGGGTGTGAGTATAGGAGATGGCTCTCGGACCCCCCGCTGGACCACCATGGAGTTTTGGTAAGTCTTGGGGGGGTCAGGAGGGTGGGGAGTTGTAGTTAATTCAGTTTTAGCCGGGAAACAAATACGAATTAACGCATAAATGTATCGGGGCCCCCCCTTGCCGAATGCAATGTATCTGCCCCCCCGACGAATACGAATCCCGAATGCAACGTATGGCATTCCTCTGCACATCCCTATTGTGAACTAGTGATTTTCACATGGAATGACAGTATATAAAACACATAAATAAATAATTTTAGTGCATTCTTCTCTATAGCGGTGAGTAGCTGTCTTTGTTTTCCTTCCTGCTCCTAATTTTTACCTATAACCTCATCATCATCCCTTCATTAATTTCTTTCCTTTGCATCCACCCTTAGAATGGATGCACCAGCCTTGGTGTTAACAAAGATCTTCTTCCCATTTCTTATGCAAGCAATCTTTTCTGAATAATGTGCAATTTGCTATATTTACTGTCTAATCATGGGGCTGTTCCCACCAAGTCTCATTGATTCCAATAATGTCAAATTCATCTCTAGCTGCTATTAGTTCTAACTTTCCAATTTTATTTTCCATGCTTCTTGCATTTGCATACTTTCAGCATCCTATGCTGAATATTATTAGAGAAAGGTTGGATTTTAATTTTCACTTGGAATGTGAGTTTCATTAGATATATTGCTTCAATTTAGCCTGAGCTGATTGGGGTTACACTGCTGTTGGTTGTCCCTGTTATTGACCAGAAATGTATTTACAAGGTCCCGCTTTCCATGTTCCCTCCCACTCTGTGATGCCCGTAATCATTATTTATCTATTCCCTTTCCACTGGGCTATCTTATTAACCGGTCCATCTTCTAGTCCTAGAGGCAACATGCTTTTCACCCTACCTCATGGATCCACCTGTTGTTCAAATGAACCCTATGAATTCAAGACAGACCTCACATTCCTCAAAAGATCTCAGAATGGGGGAAAAACTCAAAGCCATACTTTCTATGCCTTGTTTGCGGTTGCGCACTGAAGTTAACTACTCGTTTTGTGCTATCTTCCTGTAGTACATCTCTAGTAGCGTGTCATAAAATACCATGTTTGAAGTCCTTTGACATCACGCATGGAGAGAGAGCTCCTAGGGGGAAACCTGAGGACCTCATGACTTCCATCCACTCTTAATCGTCCCTTTCAAATGAACTTGTCGATGGGGTAGGAACAAGGCCCATCTTCTACTTTCCCTTCATTTGAATACCATGAGCTCTATGCCCTCATTTAGAGGCCCAAGTCAACTCTTCTGCTTCCTCCCCATCAACTCAACTACCAAAGTTAGTTACTCTTTGATAATATTTGGAAAACATGGTGAGCGAATTCAAGCCCATGTTCCTGGAGCATGTACTCTAAAGATGTCATCTACAAACAAATATGTAAATCTCACGGGATGGCTGGTAAACAATCTCAGAAGATGTGCATTATGTGGGATTGTCCTTTAGGGATGTGAATTCATTTAAAACGAATAGCACATCTGAAACAAACAAGGCCATTCTCAATTTGTTCCAAATTGAATGAACTGAAAATAGTTTTACCTGAAAATTTTCAGTTTGATTTTTTAAAAAGTAGCCTCCCTTGGGCCTCTCCACCACTTCCTGGGGTCTCTCCAAGTCCCTCCAAGCTCCTCAACCCCTGCTAATAATCCAAGGCCCAGGTTTACCCATAAGGGCTAAGCTGGACCTCCCTGAACCCACGGTAGTCCCGACTCCTAGAAATGAGCTGGGTTAGGGACATCCTTGGCTGCTGCTTCCCCACTGTATCGAGATCTTGCTGGAATAAAGAAGCAGGAGCAATGCCCACTCCTACCTTTAAAAATGGCACCAGCCAGACCTGAGACTTGAGCACTAAAATGATGTCAAAATAGGGCCACACTCAAAACCTATCAGAACCATTTTCTTGTATGGCTAGCTCTCGGACTGGCACCATTTTTATGTCACTGGCTCCATTCTCAGGGCTGGCCAATACCATTTTTAAAATGATGGGTCAGGGACTCCTGTCCCTTACATCTTGCAAGACCCCCATGAAAGTGGTAAATGGGGGCTGGAGAGGTCCCCAGCCACAACTCAAATCCAGGAGGGGGTGAAGGGAACTGGAGAGGCCCTGCTGGGTTTGGCCTCAACCCAGCCAGGTAGACCTGGGCCCCAACTTATTCATAACAGGTGGGAGTGGGGGATTCAAGGGGCCTGGAGAGGCCCTGGAAAGTGTTAGTGGAGGTTCAGAGTGGCCCAGGAAGGCTTTATTTTGCTTTTTGTTTTCATGTTTATTTAGGTTTGGCAAATCAACTGAACTGAAATAAACATTAAAATTAACTGAAAAATGAATAACCCCTCCTAAAAAATAAAAAAACAAAAAACAAACCTGAACAATTTTTTTTTACGCTGCACATCCCTATTGTCCTTCCTAGTCCTCCTCTGGACATGAAAAATTTCTTTAGAAAGAAATGATAATTAGGATGGTAACTTTCAATGCAGCACATGGGCGCACACTGACGCATGTGCATTGGCACCCAGGGGCACAATGATTTTATAACATGCACGCACATATGTGCGCACATTATAAAATATACCGGCCGTGTGCACACGGGCACCCTATTTTAAATAGGCGTGCGCCTCGGTGTGTAAATCCTGAGCTGCCATGTAAGTCAGGGTGTTTTATAATAGGCACGCATCCACGCCATTGCCAGTTCCACCAGTTCGTCCAGTTAAGAGCTAGATCCTTCAAACCTCCCTGGTTTAATAGCCTGTGTTCCCACCCCCCAGTTACGCCAGGTCCTTTAAACTCGTTGGAAATGGCTGGTTTTCGGGGTTTTTTTAAAAAAAGTTACACCTCCTCCATAGCAGAAGTAAAGTTACGCGGCAGTGGCCCTGAGCGCGCGAACAGGCGACTTTTAAAAATTCGACTTGTGCGCACGTCCCCCGACTGATGCACACACCGGGCTTTTAAAATCTACCTCTTTTGAGTATTCGCTTTTTGTTTCATTTCCTTTATTTCAAATGGGAAAAAAAACCCCAAAAAAATAAAAAATGAAATTTTTAAAAAAGAAACCAAAGCCAAAAGAAAAACAAATATTGAGTCATCTCTGCTTCAAAAAGGAAGGCACAATTTTTTGGGGACAAATCTGTTCTGATCCGATAAAAGATACAGTAGAACATAACTCACATATATTCATTCTGCAGACTATAGTAACCAGCAGATCCTTTCAATCAGTGCTAGCAAGTTGATGCATTTGCCTCTGCTAAATTCCATCCTATACATTTTTTTAAATTTTAATCCTTTCCAAGGGGCTTGCAATTTCTCACAAGTAGGTATCAACTGTGAATTTTATAAGGGTATTCTCAATTATCCAAAATGTTCATGAAAACAAATGAACAGTATCTATTCCAGATTCAATGTTTGCCTGTTACCATGAACTTGCCATACTGTGATTGTTACTAGCATGCTTCTAGCAAATTCCTAATTTATTGCTGGAATGTATTTTGCATGTCGATAACGTGTCCCAAGTGAATTAGCAATGTTCTTAGCTTGCTGTTAACATGTCACAGAGCATTATTCACATAGACACAGGATGGAAACAAGTTCTTGATGAATCAGACCGTAGTATATTAGCTTGCTTCTGGAATGATGCATATGGTGTGCATCAGACCATCCCAGAGTATTAAAATGCCTTAAAAAAAAAAAAAAAGAAAGGTCTTCAGAACTATACCTCCCATAATGTACCCTGTTAGGGAGCTCATTTTGCAAGAATTTTGTGTAACCTCAGATATTATTTTGGCTCATGACACAGTGACATTATGAATCTAGTAGGTATTTTTACAGTTGGGTCTGACTCCCATGCTGGATTCTGTAATTTGGAATGGTAAACATAACTTTTACTGGAACTTTCTTGATGTACTGTGTTGCTTAACTCACCATAAGTGACTTTATTTTAAACTACGGTCTTGTGACAATTTATTTTTCTGTTTTATTGAGAAATATATAAAGCATGCAGGCGTTTTAAGTGAACTATATTCAGCTGAGCAAGGTTGGGTTGGACTGCTCCCTGGAAGTTTTCTTTCTTTTGCTGTGGACAAGGGGGGGGGAGGATCAGAAAAAGACAAAGGGAACGAAGGAATGGCAGGAGGCAAATGAATCCCCATGGTCCTGTAAAATACTATTAGCTTTTCTTTTAGCTACTATTAGTGCTGTATTGGGCAAAAAGTACTCCAGGGGAAAAAAAAAAAAAGTTAACGGCCCAGGGGCATCAGGTCTTCACTAACTGATTTATTAAGCGGAACGTTTGGATGGACCAGAACATTAAGTATTTGTACTAATATTCAAAGACACCTTTCAGTGAGTCCTGTACAAGATAGTAACAGGACTATAATTCCCCCCCCCCCCCGTCCACATAGCCACCAAAAAAAAAAAAAATGATCTGAATCATTAGGGGGTAAAAGTTTCACCTTATGTGGCAACAAAATCTATTTTGGTAATTCCGAAGCACATCTAGCCATAATCTTGCACGGAAGCTCTCCCTGGGCTGCTGCCTCCCCGTGCTTGGATTAGTAGGAATCCTAGCCCTAACACTTAGAACGGATGCACATGCTGGGCTCTCTGGCATGCCGACATTCATGGCCATCTGTCAACGTGGCACTGTGCCCACCTGCAAGGTGGTGCTGTCAGTTTCAGCCGGGCAAAGGTGCCAGACAATGATGAGGTTAGACGGCTGGTCAGTAAAGTGCAGACAGTGACGCCATTTCGGCAAGACCTTCCTGGTATCGAGTAAGACACTGGTGTCATGGGGGGGGGGGGGGGAGTTCTACACTTGTACTATAAATATTTCACCTCGAATTTGCAGTGAATTTGCAGATGTTCTCTTAGGTTTGTAAATTCTAAGGTAAAGCAGGAACACTGGATGGCGATGCTACTGTTACAGGATCATAAATAGGGGCCGAATCAGCATCTTAACTGTGCATGTACAGAGCAAGAGGCGAGCAAGCAAGCAGGGCAGGAGATAGTGAGGATTGTTCCTGCCCCAAAGAGCCTTTCCACATCATTGGATGGGGACAGGCCTGGATTTGTCAATGGGCTCACACTAGGCCTGTGCCTAGGGTGGCAAAAATCTGGGGGGGGGGGGCAGCAGGCCGGCTGAACATTTACTGCCTTCCAGCTGTGCCGAATCTCATTCAGCAGAGAACAGCTCTCAGTTTCCTTATCCAGCCCCTCTCCTTCCTCAATCCTTCTGCCATCTCCCTGCTTTTCTTCCATCCCAGATTCCTAATCTTATCCTCCCCTTCCCTTTTCCCCAACTCCGTTCCTTCTTTTTCCTCATCCCTGGTCCTCTCACCTTCTTCTCCTCCCTCCTCCCCATCCCCTGAGATCTCTTCCCTTTACTGATACTCGAGATCCCTTTTCTTCACCCACGAAAGGGAAAATCAATTTTACAGACACAAGCAAGGTTTATAACGTAATATAAAAGAAGGAAATGTTTGCCAACGTGCTGCAGACGTTTCACTTTTCTTGCCACAGAATCTATCCCCGAGCCGCTGCAGGAAACTCTTGAGCCTGTGCCTTAGGCCCATTCCCTGTTGCCCAACCTTTTCCGCAGGGGGGGGGGGGGGTGGGTGAGCATAGCACCGTCAGTGCCCAGGGGTGGAAAAAAATCCTAAATCCATTCCTGAGTAGGGAGACTTAGAGAGTACCAGGGTCTCCAGCGGGAGGAGGGTGCATAGAAACTCCGAGTCCCGTGAACATCCTCGGGTATCGCTAGGCCTGCAGTAGCCTCTTTGTTTGCCAAGGGGAGAGAGATCAGGCCGTGAAGAGCTCCTTCTTCACACTTGGGGGGGGGGGGAGAGGGGGAGTTGTTGGTTAGGGATGTGCAAGGAAAAAGAAATGTTTTGTTTCTTTGTTTCAGGGAGGCATTTATTTGGATTTTGGTTGTTTAATATTGCTGAACCAAAATAAAGATTAACTGAAACAAATGCCAAAATGTACTTCGTGTTCATTTCATTTCATTTTGGAAATGGATAAAACATCCAGCACTGCCAACATATCAAAATGCCCACTCCCTGTCCTCCCGTCCCACAAAAGCCGTTTCTTATGCTCCCCTCATTCTCCCTGGACGTCTTGCATTCCATCCATGGGGGGGTCTCCAGGGTGGAAATGGAACCGAAGTGAGCCGCACTTGCTCCTGCCCCGCTATGTCCTGTGGTCATGTTTTCAAAATGGCCGGCCCCGATTCTGGGAAGTGGTCAAGCGATCTGCTAGGTGAGACCATTTTAAAACAGTGAGGTGGCTCCTTATATGTCTGAAACCGAGGAGCTGTCACATATCTGGGATAATGTCAATGGAATTTTTTTGCCCTACAATATAGGGCAATACTTTTCAAACACCTGGCATAGGGAAGATGGCAAAAAATTTAAAAAAGTATAAATTAAACCTCCTTTCAATGTGGGCTTAAGTCCACTTTGAAAATAACACCACCAAAACTACCCCATTCTAGTTAACACTTAATATTTGGTGCACAGACACTATTTTAGAAAAGTTATGCACATACTGCCAACTTTTCTAAAGTAAACCTCTCCCCCACTCCACCGATGAATTACTCTGCTCAGTCCAGGTAAACTTTTGTGTGAACATGGCATATGTGTGTAAGTCTGCCTGCATATTGAGCGGACGATCTTATAAAAGATCACTAAACACAGAAGTCCCTTTGAAAATTACCCATAGTAACCCAGAGTTTTCTGCTAAGTATGGATTTAAATATTTTTCATTTTACCTCACCAAAACTTTCTCATGGGAATTAAGGCCTGGATTTATCAAAATGTGAAAAATATTGCATGTGATAGGAAAAGGGTGTGTTTTATGGTAATAGGCAGTTTACTGCAAAGTGCACTAATACCTAAGCAAAATGTTAAGCTTTTCACACTTTGTGATATGTTTCAGAATTGTTGTATTTCCTGCATATAACCACTGGGTGGACCATTTTTAGTACTTTTGAAGCACCTGGAAAGTCAGCCTAGCTATCAGGGGAGAGAGAGAGAGAGACTAGCCATAATGCCTTAACACTAGATAGGTATTTATACCTCTATGGGAAGCCCACATAGTAACTCGAGGTGAGGTTTAGGTATTAATGTAGGGGTTAGGGGCCACTTTGACATTCAAAGTGAGACTACGAACAGCACAGTGCTCTCTTGTGAAGATTTGAGGACCTTTGGAGTGAGGAAACTCACCCAAAGATGAGATTTATGCAATGTTCTCTCAACCGAGCCTGATGGACGCTCTACCTGGGTAACATCAAACTAGGTTGAGAGAACACTGCAAAAATCTCATCTTTGGCTGTTTCCTCATGCCGAAGGTCATCAAATGTTCACAAGAGAGCACTGTGCTCTTCGTAGTCTCACTTTGAATGTTAAAGTGGCCCCTAACCCCTACACTAATACCTAAACCTCACCTCGAGTTACTAGGCGGGCTTCCCATAGAGGTATAAATACCTATCTAGTGTGAGGATATTATATTCTCTCTCTCTCTCTCTCTCTAACCAGCATGGGCAATAATGGCCTACCACTAATGAAAAAGGAGTAGTTACAGCTGTGTGATAGGGCTTTACAAAACTGTGAGCCCACCCCTAACTCCTCCTCTTTTTCAGATTTGCATCGCACCATGCATTATGGTGCTATTGCATGCATTAAAGACACTTAATGCACGCAAAAATGCCATAACACGATTTGATAAATGACCCCCTAAGATTGGTAGCAAATAACTGGCATAATAGTTGGGAGTAGTCAACAAGTAAATGAGAAACTAAAATGCTTCTATGAGAAAACTTGTAACACTAATAATTTTCTTAGTCTTGTTGTGGAGATCATTCTTACCTTGATTCTGTTAGCTTACCCCAGATATCAGTCATTATTTCAGTTGCATAAATCACTAAGTGATAGCTAGTCATTCTTCTTTTATGCTTAGCTTGACGAAAGGAAAGTATTGGGAGAAACAGTTCTGCATGGATCTATTCACCCTTTTGAGAAACACAAGAAGCTGAAGATAGACCACCTTTTGTTTTGAAAATGCCAAAATGGAAGTTTTGGCTTACTCTGCTATTCTACCTCTTTGCCTCCCTGTTGTGGTAGTTCTCCAAATATTGATAAATCTAGTTCCATGATTGCCATTAGTCTATTGGTGTTTTTTAAGAAGACATAAGAACATGCCATACTGGGTTAGACCAAGGGTCCATCAAGCCCAGCATCCTGTTACCAACAGTGACCAATCCAGGCCATAAGAACCTGGCAAGTACCCAAAAACTAGGTCCATTCCATGTTACTGTTGCTAGTAATAGCAGTGGCTATTTTCTAAGTCAACTTAATTAATAGCAGGTAATGGACTTCTCCTCCAAAAACTTATCCAATCCTTTTTTAAACACAGCTACACTAACTGCACTAACCACATCCTCTGGCAACAAATTCCAGAGTTTAATTGTGCGCTGAGTGAAAAAGAACTTTCTCTGATTAGTTTTAAATGTGCCACATGCTAACTTCAAGGAGTGTCCCCTAGTCTTTCTTTTATCCGAAAGAATAACTAACCGATTCACATTTACCCGTTCTAGACCTCTCATGATTTTAAACACCTCAATCATATTCCCCCTCAGCCGTCTCTTCTCCAAGCTGAAAAGTTCTAACCTCTTTGTTGCGATTCATCCCGTGGCTCCTCTTACCTTCCCTTGCAGCCCAGCCGCCAGCGTGCCAGCATGGCTGGAGCTGCATCGTGGTCCTCCTACATGGCAGGAGGCCGCTGCCTGCAGCTCCTTGCCGTGGCAGGAGCCCGGATGTCAGGGCCCTTCTGCATGGCATGGAGCCGCCACCCGCACCATTCCACGGTGGGCCTCCGGCCTGTTCCTTGGCGGCAGGACGCCACCTTCCTCTCTCTTCTGAGCGACAGGATGCCACCACTTCAACATCAGGGCCTACACGGCCCAGGTTCTGCTTTGGCTCCTCCCCGACGCTTGCGTCTGCAGGGCCACTGTCCAGGGTCCTGCAGACTTTCTGTTCCTGCCCTGCTAGGGGTGGGCCCGTGTCTCTCTCCCTCAAAGGACTAGTAAGGGAGTGGTGCCTGTGATGACATCAAAGGCGTCTTCCTTCTTCAGCCCTACAAAAGGGCTCAGCTGCCACATCATCTATGTCTTTGCAACGAGCAAGTCTTCCTTGAGACTTCCTGTTTTCAGCTCCTGCTTGGCCTTCTTCTTCGTTGGATCCTTTGTCATGATTCCTGGTCTCTGCTGATGTCTCCGTTGGTCCTGATTCTTGATGTCTCCTTCATCCTGACTTCCGATGTCCGTCTTTGTTCCAGATGTCCAAGCCCTCACCAAGATCCATCGCAGCGTGGTCCACCACCAGCCCGGCTGGGCTGGTAGGGCACGCTGTGGCACTGTGGTCCATGACCACCCCTGCTGGGGTGTGTAGGGTGCTGATGGGACTATTCCATCGACGGAGCTGAGGACCTCTATGTTCCTGTCTTCCACCTCCTGGCTTGGAGTCTTCTGGATGTCCGTTTCGTCCATCCCGGCTGCCCTTCGTTGAGTGTCCGAGGAATTCGTCCTCAAGATGATCTGGACTCCGGCTATGCCTAGCCCCTGGCGGGTAGTGCTCTGGTGGATAGTCTGAGGACCGTCCTGGCCACCACAGCCTCTTCCCTGGCTGTGGGTGTTGGCGCTCTATCCGGAGTCTTCTCCATCTTGAGTTTTATCCTGTCCCAGATGTTTCGGTTCTGAACCTGGCTCCTAAGCTCCCTTCCATCCTCAGTCCAACTTCTTTGGCCTGTTTCGTCGGGCCTATGAAGCTCCATCCAAGATGGAGGTTGCCTCAGGCATCACCCAAATTCCTTCTCATTGCTGAGTTTTAGCCTGATCCTCATCCACGTCTGATCATTGTCCACGTCTGACTTCTGTCCACATCTGACCTTCGCCCATGTCTCGTCCTTTAACATCTGAATCCTGTCATCATCAGCATTCGTTCCAGGTCCTCCGTCACTCCTGCCTCATGCCGGCCTGCCACTTCTGCTGCTCTCTGCAGCAGGTCCAAAAGTGCTGGGAACGGTTGGAGGACCGTTCAGACCACCATTGCATTGGTGGCCTCCCGGAGGCGTGCAGGTCCGGTGGAGGTCCCTAGTTTCCCGGTATCCAGACTTGGATTGTCTTGCCCCCTAGCGCTCCATTCCACTGAAGCGCAACATTAGCTACATCAAATTTCATCTGCCATTTCAATGTCCAATTTTCCAGTCTCAAAAGGTCTTCCTGCAATTTATCACAATGTGCTTGTGATTTAACTACTCTGAACAATTTTGTATCATCTGCAAATTTGACTACCTAACTCGTATTTCTTTCCAGATCATTTATAAATATATTGAAAAGTATGGGTCCCAATACAGATCCCTGAGACACTCCACTGCCCTCTCCCTTCCACTGAGAAAATTGTCAATTTAATCCTATTCTCTGTTTCCTGTCTTTTAGCCAGTTTGTAATCCACAAAAGGACATTGTCACCTATACCATGACTTTTTACTTTTCTTAGAAGCCTCTCAAGAGGAACTTTGTCAAATGCTTTCTGAAAATCCAAATACACTACATCTACCAGTTCACCTTTACTCCTTCAAAAAAGTGAAGCAGATTTGTGAGGCAAGCCTTGGGTAAAGCTATGCTGACTTTGTTACATTAAACCATGTCTTTCTATATGTTCTATGATTTTGATATTTAGAACACTTTCCACTATTTTTCCTGGCACTGAAGTCAGGCTAACTGGTCTGTAGTTTCCCAGATCACCCCTGGAGCCCTTTTTAAATATTGGGGTTACATTAGCTATCTTCCAGTCTTCAGGTACAATGGATGATTTTAATGATAGGTTACACATTTTTACTAATAGGTCTGAAATTTCATTTTTTAGTTCTTTCAGAACCCTGGAGTGTATACCATCTGGTCCAGGTGATTTACTACTCTTCAGTTTGTCAATCAGGCCTACCACGTCTTCTAGGTTCACCATGATTTGGTTCAGCATCTGAAATTAGTTATGAAAACCGTCTCCGGTACGGGTACCTCCCCAACATCCTCTTCAATAAACACTGAAGCAAAGAAATCATTTAATATTTCCGCGATGGCCTTATCTTCTCTAAGTGCCTCTTGAACCCCTGGATCATCTAACAGTCCAACTGACTCCCTCACAGGCTTTCTACTTCGGATATATTTAAAAAAGTTTTACTGTGAGTTTTTGCTTCTACGGCCAACGTCTTTTCAAATTCTCTCTTAGCCTGTCTTATCAATGTCTTACATTTAACTTGCCAATGCTTATGCATTATCCTATTTTCTTCTGTTGGATCTTCTTTACTACCTAGTCGGGGATGTTATATTCTGACTCATCAGCCCAGTTTGGATATACATCCAGAAACTCAATCATTCTGATGACTCAATGAATCACACTTGGAGTGAAAGTTGTATGGTCTTCATATAATAGTCAACTTGCTTTTCAAATTAAAAAACACAAATTAGAAGAATAACCTTATCAGAGAAATAAAAACAAATTCCAGACACCTGGATTTAGTTTTCCTCCTTTTCCTTGGCCACAGTACATATTACTGTTAAGCTGATACTCTAGGGAAGAGAAAGAGACCTGATAATTTTTAGGAACTCTTTAGGATCAGCTGTAATTGCTAAGAAAGCAAAGATACCACATATAAGGAATCTTACTATTTTCAATTACAAATTTTACATTGTCCAAACAATACTCATTTGGGTTTCATAGCCACAATCAGGTCTTGTGAGGACTTTCCACTTTCATGTCTATTACCATACTGTCCACTATCTTCTTGCTGCAAAAGACAAAAAAAAACCCCAAACATGTTTAATACCCTAGCATTCCTCTGGCTCTGGCCAATGACTTGCTTCACTATTTTGCTACAATGATATCAGGAATGATCAGCCCAAGGTCTCTTTTCTACTTGGAGGACAATTTTCAAGGCCATTTATGCATGAAATAGCGATTTATATGGTAAATCAGTCATCTGAAAATTCCCCCCTAAGAGGCCTGTTTACTAAAGGATTTCTTCCATTCTGTGTCTGTGGGAAAAATGACCACCCTAAATGTAGCCAAATGTTCTGGAACACATGTACTTTTTCCACATCTGGAAGAGGCATTCCAAGGTGTGTTTTGGTTGGGGGAGGTAAAGTTCATTCATAGATTACATTTTCAAATTATGCATACTAAGGTGAATTTTGGAAGGTGTGCATGTGCCAAAGTTAGGAAGTACCCGCACAATTAGCACACGTGCACTTCCACTCTATTTTAAAAGGTGCCCACATATGCGCGCAAATGCCAATGCGCGAATATCTCACATCGGACAAAGAAGGGGTGTGGTGTGGCATGGGCATTCCAGGGCATAGCCAAGAGATGTGCCCTTACCTACGGGCCAGGGTGCGTGTCCCGATCTCTGCTGCGTAACTTTACTTTTGCTAATGCGGGGGTGTTAGTCTAAATAAAAATGTCTGTAGGCATTCAGGTATTTGAGGGGTCTGGGATGCAAGCTAATGAACCGGGGGGGGGGGGGGGGGGGGGTTGGAGGACCTAGCTGTACACTGGGCAAATTGGTAGACGAACTGTTGAAACTGGTCATGGCATGGACTTGTGCCTGTTATAAAATGTATCTACTTACGTGGCTCAAATCTGACTTTATGCAGCTGTGTGCTCCCATTTGCAAAACTGGGTGCACATATATGTGTGCCGGGGCCATTTTGTAACATATGTGCCCATGTTATACGCGCACATATCATACACGCACATATCTGGGTGCGCACGACACATACGCATATATGTGTGCCCACGCACCCATTTTTTTTTCCCATGAAAAACATACCTGCACAAAAAAGCAGGTGCAAATATCCATGGGAACTCGTATCTGCAGCAAGCTTCAAAGCAAAAAAATGCATGCGTACTTGCGATTTGAAAAATCGTTGAAATTTGGTGGGTAAAAGTACCTGCAGACTTTGTTCCAAAATGCATAATTTGAAAATTGCCCCTGTTGGCTGATTACTAGTATCTCAGCCCTCTCCCCAGCCCCAATCACATACTGCTCCTTTAGATTTCAGCGCCCAAAATGCATGACCTTGTACATTTTTCATAGAAACGTAGCTGCCAAACCCTTAACCACTTCTTGAGCTTTCTTAGTTAACTTCTCATTCTCTTTATTCTTTCAGGAATGTCCATTAGGTTGCAAATTTTAGTGTCAGGCTGAAGTATAATCTTAATTCTGAATTTCTTTGTGTGCTGGGAAAGTAGTTTGAGAGCTGATTTAATTCTGTGCGCTTTGCTCTGAAAGATGCTCTGAGAGATGGTTCCTAGATAAGTAATGAACGGAGGTTGATTCCCCACCTCCTTTCCCCTTCTCCTACCTACCCAACCACATTTTTTGATACATATATTACCCCAATTAAGAAGAAACTGTTTTTGAAATAAGAGTCAATTAAAGATTTATATCAACATATAATTAATCCTGATTTTGCTAATTGATTAATTTTAGTCCTATTGCTGGTGATTGACAAACTAACATAAAACACACCTTCATTTGCTTAAGCATACCCATTCCTTAGGCGGCCTTAAACAATTTTTACAACTCAACAACAGAATGATGCAAAGAGGTCTAACAGCAAAATAAGGACTGTCCATTCTTTTGCACTAGGTGCCACATGTATGATTATCAACTTGTTAGCAAGAGGTTCTTTGTAAGCACCTGTTGCAAAGAGCTCCTGGCTCTCAGAGAATGAGTTTGATCTCTGAAGGACAGATGATTCAAACAAAGTTAAATAGAGAAGACCTTCACGGAAAGAACATGTATTTCTTTATTTGTTTTATATTCCGCTTTTAAGAGAAGTCCCAGCTCCAGTCTGGCAGTCCCATGTTGCTTCACAGAAGCAAGGTCACCTGGTAAGAGACCATCACCTTGATGCAGCAGGAAGTGATCAAGTAGTTAGGACCTGCCTTCCACGATGTCTTATCCTCTCACACCAATATGTCTCCGGAGGTGTATTCCCAGGAGGCAAGGGTTAGGACTTCCATTTTAGTTGGCAATTTGATCATTAGGAAGGTAGATGGCTGGATGGCTGCTGGGTGTGAGTATCGCTTGGTAATTTGCCTGCCTGGTGGAAAGGTAGCAGACCTCACGTGTCGCCTCAATGCTATTTTAGAGAATACTGGGGAAGAGAGCTGTCATGGTACAGGTACCAATGAGATAGAAAGGTGCAGGATGTTGGTTCCAGGTGCTAAATTTATGTTTTTCCATAGGAAATTTAAATCCAGAATCTCCAGGATTGTATTCTCAGAAATGCCCCCCTGTTCCACGCCAGAAACAGGCAGAGCTCCAAAGTATCAATGCATGGATAAGACGATGGTGCAGGACTTTAAATCTGTTAGGAATTAGGGTAAATTCTGGTGAAGGGAAAGCCTATTCCGATGGAAATGTCTCCATCTTCTACAGGATGAAGCCTGGCTGCTGGCACTAAAAGAAGAGATAGAGCAGCTTTTAAACTATATTACTGTGCCAGTGGCTGCAGGAAAGATACAAGCAGACTGTGTTTCTTGCAGCGTGTTAAGTGTTTCTGCACTACAATATCTTACAGAAGCTTCCTTCCTTCTCTGTGTAAGTGTCAGCGTGGCAGTGTAGTGATTCTTGTATGTGTGTGTGTGTGACTTTAGCGCTAAGTCTGACTTGTTTTTCTCGTGTGCACAGTAAGCATCATCAATTCACTCATTGCACTCTTACAAAAGAGACTGGTCTGCTTCTTTATGTTCTTCTTATGTTTCTGTGTCCACATAAGAGTTTACTAATATTGTAACACTAAAAGCCCCCTACCTATTATCTAGCAAATCTGTTACCAGCATCAAGACATAAAGGCAAATTTGGCAATGGGAGAAGAGACCAGGGTGCAGCACAAGTAGCAGTAGTGATGGTGAGAGGGCAAAAGATGAGGACCAGGAGCCCCTCCTACCTAGCACAGAAGGGCTTTTTTTTTAAGGGGGAAGGGGTCCAGATACAGGCCAGAACTTCAGAGACTGGCAACAGAGCCCCTACTTCCCCCCAGCCTGGGTGACTCTTGCATAATTTATTTTTAATTTTTAATTTATACATTAAAAAAAAATACATCCAAGTCAAAAAACAAATCATAACAAAAATGTAATACCAATAACACAGAAAAAATAATAAAATAAAGGAGAACGAAATACCATATGTTAACAAAATATCATATGCTATGAATCCATTTTATCTGAGAAAAAGGGAAGGAAATCCAAATAGAAAATAGGAGCTGATATAATTGCACAACAATATAAAGAAATAAACTTCAGGAAATAGTAGACATATACATGCAGAGACATATTTTCAAAAGTGGCAGACGATTTCAACAAAAAGGGGAACTAGTGATTAACCAGCCTTGGACCACCTTACTAACTGGATTTTTAGCATCTAGAATTTAACAGACTTGGGGGTCGATTCTTGAAAACACGATGTGGCCTTTTCACGTGCGTTAGGGCCTTATCGAGTGCGATAGCGACCGCATTGCGATGTTAAAATATAAATGAGGGAAAGGGGTGGGGTTAGGGTGGGGTTTGGAAAACGAATGTTTCCGGTACCGCTGCGGGCGGTAATGTTTTAGACATTGTCGCCAGCAGTAGCGCCGGAAATAATACCACCTTTTATGGTGGCACTATGGGGGATGATAGTGTGCCCGCCACAACCCTGGCGGGCAAAAACCAAACTATAGCGGAATGATGAGCCGCGAAGAAAAAAGGGGCGGGGGGGGCGATAGTGTGCACCCGGCCTCATCGCAGCAGTGCATTTTTGCCCGCCGTGGGTGTGGCGTGGCGCACACTATCATCCCCCCCCCCATAGTGCCACCATAAAAGGTGATATCATTTCCGGTGCTGCTATAGCGGGATAATGAATCTAGGCCTTGGTTTATAAAATATGTGTGTATAAGGAAATTTAAAAAAAAAAAAAATTATCCTCCACGGAGGTAACATCGCCTAAATATCAAAAACACTGGGAGGTCGATATTCAGCCATGTAGTGGCTAGTTAAGTTAGCCGGATATAGCTATCTGGCTAATTTAACTGGGATATTCAGCAGTGCGGCCATGCTGAATATCCCCGGCTATCTTAGAGTAAGCAGGTTATGTCAAACCAGAACTTTAGGGCAGCCCTATGGGCCGACCAGAGTTAACCACATTAGATAAGTGGCTAACTCCGAATATCAGACCCATTGACATAGTGGACAGAGAAGGCTGTGGTCTGGCTACCTAGACCTTGCCCCCAAAACTGCCCAGCATTTCTTTCCCTACCTACTAACTAGCATGCCTAGTGAATGGGTATTCTCAATGGTCAAGGACATCATGAGCCCACATCGCTCACAGCTGCCGCCCAAGTTGGTGCAAAAGTTGATCTTCATTAAGATCAACCTTCCTTTGCTGGATTTCCCCAAATTTCCATGCGAGTAGAAGGACGGGAGTGCAATCACTGCTGTTTGGTGACTTTAGGTGTCTCTGCTTCTGCTATATCGAAAGTTATTTTCAAATCCCCTTACAGTTATTTTCAAATTCCCAGTAAGAGGAATAACCAGCAAGGAAAAGGAAGTGGAGGTACCCTAGCACAGGTCTTTCATGAGGCCTTATCTGTTCAGTTCTGGAGACATTATTCTGGAGACATTATTCTGGAGACCTGTAGTCGAACGTTCAAAAAGAAGCTCAAAACTTGGCTTTTTACAAAAACCTTCACTTAAAGGTCTTTCCCTTTGGGGATTGATTCACGCATTTCTTATCCCATTACACTAGATTTCTGATGCCGTATACATAAATTTCCTGTTAGCTGTATTTTAATTTGCACTCATGCTTATTAAGCCGGTCGTAACTCCGAGTTTGTTGACCGTTATTTGTTATTTATAATAATTTTAAATTTTGTTGACTGCTATTTTTGTTATTTGTAATAATTTTAAATTTTAAGTCTTCCTCAGCTTTATCTATAAGTTCTCACGAAGTTAGCCCTGTTATTTGCACCCTCTTACTCGATGTAATTTTCTTGTTTCTTAATTTTCCTATTCGATGTAATTTTCTAATTTTCTAATTTTCTTGTTCAATGTAATTTCCAACTTTGGTTCTATGTAAACTGACGTGATATGTACCAGTACATGAACATCGGTATATTAAAGCTCTTAAATAAATAAATAAATAAATAAATAATCTTAAAAAGGATAAGGACAGGATTGAACTGGTCCAAAGAAAAGCAACCAGAATGGTCTGGGTCTGCATCAAAAGCCATATGAGATGAGACTAAAGATCTGAATATTCATATCCTGAAGGAGACGAGGTGCAGGGGAGCTATGATACAGACTTTCAAATACCTGAAAGGCATTAACATTAAAAATTTTTCATCTGGAAAGGAAACTGCAGAACTAGTGATCATGATATGAAACATCAGGAAATATTTCTTCACAGAGAGTGGATGCATGGAATGCCCTCCTGGAAGAGGTGGTGAAGATGAGAATGGTAATGGAATGCAAAAAGGCGTGGGATAAGCACTGTGGAGCCCTACAAGCTAGGAGACGGAAATGAAAAAATCAGGTAACCTACGTTAACTTTTGGTGTTACAGTTCTTCATGGGGTTAACCTGCACAGAGCTGCCGTTACTACCCTTACCAGGAGGCATTGGGGTAACCTGCATGGAGCAGCAATCACTACCCTTAACAGAAGGTATGGGGGTAACCTTCACACAGCGGCAGTTACCACCAACACAGCTTGCCAGGCAGACTGGCTAGATCGTTTGGTCTTCATGTGCTATCATTTACTATGTTGCTAATTACTTTCTGACTACCGGTCTTATGTGGATATGGGTGCATCTAACTAAAGCCATTCAGAATCAAGCCTCCGAACACTTACAGTGCATTATTCTGGCTCAGCCAAACAGCGTAGCGAAAAAGTAATCACAATCACGCTGCTACCACTTTCAAGTTGATCTCATGGTGCACGGGTTGTTTTGGGAGAGTGATGCTGCCTGGTTCTGACTGCACCCATGCTTTAGGGTTTTAACACTAGTGCTCCTGCTTTTTTTGACCCTTTCTTGGTGCTTTACAATGATCTTGCCCCATTCCTACTGCTTTGGTTTTTATTCAATGCCTTGGGTTTCAGGATTGGTTACACATGACACGGGCAATCGGCCATCTTTATCGGTCAAACCATAGCATTCATTTGAATCCTACAGGAGTACTGCATGGACCTTACCCATTTACCTTCAATGGTTTCATGCCCTCTTGGACTTTCTTCAAAGTCCTTTTCAAATTCTCTTTCCAGTGTTTACTATTGATCTCATCTAATATTTAATCTTCAATGGATTATGTCAACCATTTTAGAGTGCATTCCCAAGGAAACCAATGAAGAGAAGATCTGATCCTATTGAGCCATGGGCCACTACTGGCTTATCACCATGCAAGGTTTGATCCTTAGTCTGAAGGACGTAGGCACCAAAGCATTATCGAGGAGACAGTATTCTCTATGTCACAGATGGGAGGGGAATTCATTGGGGTGTTTTTTAGCATAACAAAGGCATAGCAAAGTGGAAGTCAATCACCAAAACTGAACCCCACTGCCCCTTTTCCTATTGATGCCCCAAGGAAACTACATCAGGACCACGTCAGACATCCTTCAAAAATTTCCTTTGGCTTCGCCCAGCCCAGGGATACTAACTTCACTATGTTCTAGCTTCTAGATGGTTCAATTAGTTTTTTTGTCCCTTACCCATATCTGAGGACTGATTTGCATATCAAATCAATACGGACCTTCTCCAGAGGGTTTTTTCTGGCTTGAGTATGATGCCTTGCTCTTCTTGGGGTGCTCTGGGGATCTTCATGCCACTACTGTTGGTGCCACTGTGCCCCTCTCATGCTGCCTTGGGGAGTTCCTGTCATTACTGTAGATGCCCTTTTTGTTCCTCTTTTGCTGCCTTATGTTGTTCACGCCACTCTTTGTGCCCTTTGCCCCTCTCTTCGTGTTTTGTGGTGTTCATGTCGCTGTTTCTGCTGCTTTGCCTCTTTCACAGTGCCTTGGATGTTCTAGCAGGGGGAACACAGCTACTCATATTCGATTGACTGAAGAATGGCATTTCTTCTATCAGAGATGGTCTCCTCTTTGACTGAGGGCACAGGTACAGTAGAGATGAGCACAGAAGAGTGAGGGAAGAAGAAGAGGACCCTCACCTGGCCAGCCAGATCAGCCAAATCAACCCCAGCGATCAAAAGGGGAACATATGTCACAACCAGATCTCCCTCACATCCGTCGCACAGTGCCTAGTTTTCATACTACTGTGTTGGCTCCTTTTCCTCCTTTGTTGTGCCTTGAAGTGTTCATCCCACTGTCGGTGTTGCTTTGCCCTCATAGTGATTCTGGGTATTCTGGACCATTTGGGTATCTGCCATAATTTACTATGTTAATATATTGGTGCTGCTTTGTCCCCTCCCTTGATGCCTTTGGGTGTTCCTGCAATTGCTGGTGCAACATTGCCATTCTCTCAGTGCCTTTGGCTGTTTAAGCCTTCTTGTAGCAATTTTCGAAAAAAAAAAACCAAACAACTGTACCAGGTCAGAGCCAGTAGCAACTTCCATCTTTCACTGTTTTCTAATGAGGAAAAGGAAGCAAGTTCATAAGCATTCCATACTGGCAATACAAATTTCCAGGTCTGTGGCCGGGCATAATCTGACAAAATATGATATTATTGCCTGTGTTAGGGCTGCTTTGTCCCTCTCTTAGGCCTAAATTCATCATTCTGTGCTTGCGATATGGCGAAAAAAGTTTGTGAGAGAGAGAGAGCACACCCCTGTACAGAGTCAGTCTGACACTCTATGTATATGTACCACTGTAGAGGGGCACTTTGAATCGGGGTGGGTTCAAAAGATTGGGAGGGGGGTTAGGGGGGTTGTTATAGAGACATTCTGAGGTATTCATAGTAAAACTGACATCACTAAAGATTTATAATTATAATGGATGAATAGTATATGTAGAGCAGTACATTTGTGTTATACTTTTCATCCATTATAATGACTACAAATCTTTATGTGAATTTAATGATGAATACCTCAGAATGTTTCTGTCACCCCATTCCCCCTAACACCCCCCCCCCAACCTTCCGAAACCCACCCCGTCTCAAAGTGCCACTACAGTGGTACATATACATAGAGTGTCGGACTGACTCTGAACAGAGGTGTGCTTGCTCTCTCACTCTCTCTCTCTCTCTAATATTTTCACCATATTGCAAGCACGACACACCAAAAAATAGATGGCAGTTGCGTTATTTATCGTATGCGTTAAGGCCCTCTTGCAAAATGATAAACGACTCTGCTAGCTGGATAACTTTAGGACTGCCTGAGAGCAGATGGTTGGATAAACGTTTTGTGGAGATTTTAAGTGATTTGGAGTGATGAAAGGTATAAAAAGATGAGATTTGTACAGTGTACTCTCGACCTAGCATGATAGCAGCTCAAGCTAGGTCGAGAGTACATTGTACAAATCTCATCTTTGTGTCCCTTTCATCCCTCCAAATCACAAAATCTTCACTGATGTCTGCTGTGCTGTTCATCCTTCTGACTGTGCATACAAAACTGCCCCCCAAAACCTAGGCCAGCACCAAAACCTCACCTCGAGTTACTAGTTGCCCCTCTTACAGTGTTATAGTTTACTTATATAAGAGTCTCTCTCTCTCTCTCTCTCACCAGCAGCCCAAAATGTGAGGTGCAATAAATTTAATACGCATTGTAAAATAGCTATACGGTATCAGGAAAATTACCCTAATTGAGTTCCTTTTTTTTATCGCGGGTGCTATTTTTCCACAGGGGAAGGCAACTCTGGTTCTGGAGCGCCACAAACAGGTCTGCTTTTCAGGATATCTACAATAAATAATGCATGAGATATATTTGCATACCATGGAGGCACTGCATGGAAATATATTGCTATACAAATTCATTGTGGATATCCTGAAAAACCAGATCTGTTACTGGCACCCCAGGCCTGGATCCGCCCACCCCTGAACGATCTTAATTGGTCTGCAATAGTGCTTCACCTGGCCATTGTAATAGATCTTTCAGAGCATGGTGGTCTAGGTAAATCACTTTGCCACATCGCACGTGTGACTCACTTTACGCACTGGACAGAGTTTAAGGGAAGATGCAATGCTCCAGAGCAATATATTTACTTATATTTCAAACTCATCAGTAAAGATCTACGACAAAGGGTGCGAGATAATTTTTCCAGCCGAATTAGGATTAGTCTCACTACACGCCAAACTGTAGAAGTCCATGAAGCCTTCATGGCCAACGCCTGCGCTAATCAAATTTCTGCTGAAATGAGCCCTTGCTTAATAAGTTGTTAACTAATTAATGTTAACATATGCTTAACTTGCATATCTGTATAAATAAGTCTGATTATATGTTCGGCATTGTCGTCAAACCAACATCTCACATCTTTCAATCTGCATTTCAATTATAGAGCATGCAATATCTCTTAAAGGATCAGGGTTTTCTTTTCTGAAACTGGAGAATTATAAAACCCCAATGCCTTCATTTTATTACACTTAACAAGATATTTGGTGAGAAAGCATGAATAGCAGATGCAATTCTTGAAAGACAGATCTTCTCGACAAGTTTGGAGGATAACCTTTTCAAATATCCTTTATAGCAAAGGAAGCTGGAAGGTCCTTGGATAATTTATCCAATAAGTGGTGAATTTAAATGACACTGCTTATAGAAACATCTATCACATGATATCTTTTGCAGCTGTTGAAAAGCATTATTACTGTTTTCAGAGCTGCTTTAGCACAATTTCAAAAAGCCTGAGACAAAATTGGCAAACAGTAACAACCATATGCCTATTTGACCTAGGATATATAAACCTGTTATTCAGTCCAAAGAAAGGATTACGGCATTACGTTTTTAGTAAGTTGCTTTTCATATGTAAATTTCTTTTCACCACACAGATCTGTGCTTAATGGCGTCAACATTAAATTAAAAAAAGATCCTGGTTTTTTTTCCTCCTACCATGGACATATACGGTTTTGAGGGATTTTTTTTTTGAGTGTCTACAAGCATACATTAATGTTAATTTCCTCCGCTTCCTTTGTAGTTTGTTAATGTCACAATCTGCTGTTAAAGCTTGCCAAGTTTCTTAACTGTCATGTTAATTCCAAGACCTATGCTGCACTCTTTGACATTTCAGGACAGAACATGGCAGTAAAAATAGATTAAAAACAGCTTAGAAGTATTATAAAGTCTAGAACTTTACAGATGGCGGCTTTAGAGTGGCAGAAGAGAAATTCAGAAACCCCACGGCCTGATAATATCAGGACTGTCCATTGATTTCAAGGGCAAATATCTTGCAGGGCCCGTTAACTAAACAACAGATATCACTGCCTAAAAATGTTAAAAAAAAAAAAAGCTTTATTATTTTGAGAGGGACAATGAAGCACACACTTTTTTTTTTTCCAACATGATAGAAATCCATTATATTTCAAAGGCTTTCTGCATCCCATTGGGCGAAGGCACCAAGAGAAGAGTGACTTTTCCATTTTGGCTTGTCAAGCCTTTACATGCTGTTTGCTTCACATGCAAAGTTTTTCACAACACCTGTACTGCAATTATATCCATTAACTGTAATTATTAAAAGATAATGTTATAGACAAAAAAAACAAACCCCAAATGATTTTTTTAAAAGCTGCAATATTCGACCCTTTATGTGAGTGTTTAAAGAGATTCCTTAAAAAAACAAACAAAAAACAAACAAACAAACAATGGTACAAACCATTAAAAAAAAAAAAAAAACCCGAAAACAAAACACTTGATTTCAGGTAACAGAAAAACTGTTAATAAAGACGAAGCAGATTTTGTGTTAAATTTGATATTCTTGGGGAGGAGAAAAAAATATATAAAAAGTGAAACTGTTTCTTTGTAAAAAAAAAAAAAAACAGATCCTCACTATTCTTTAAGGAGTGCTTATTATTTCCATCATCCTTGTTGAGTTGATGAATAGCTTGCATCGCTTGCCAAGCTCCTCCTCCTGTCTTTTTATCTCAACCTTTGACTCATTATTTGCCCAGTCTTTTTCCCACAGGCCTGTCAAGGCAGCTTCAATAAAACACTGTATTAACATGGGGGAAACGGCATTCACTTCCCCCCCTAATACTTTATGTTGAAATGATAATTGGTACAGTTTTCAATGGGCGAAAAAAATAATAAAAAGAGAGGAAAAAAAGGTACTTTTTTTTTTTTCAGTTGCCGCAAGGTATTATCTTAGTAGATGTATTCAGCACCAATTTTTTAAAATATTCTTTTTCCTGAAACATTCCCCCCTCCCCCCATCTGCTGGAGACTGCAGTCCACAATTCTTTTCAGCTGACATAATCCGGATTGATTCGTTCAGCAGATAAAATTCAGGCTACTTCTGCCCTTTATATGAGCTACATAATACCAGTCTTTATTCAGTAACAATGTAACATAATGGGATCGGAATGTGCAAAATGACTGTTCTAGAATTACTGTGACATACAAGGGCCCAACACAAGCTGTGCTTTAATGTAAAATATCATTAGGCACAGATTACTAAAGTACTCCTGCATTAACAAGGTCAAAGCCAGACTGTTTATGATATATTTCAGAAAAAAAAAAACACCCCACTATTTGCTCATATCTCAATTAGAAATATGTTCTAAGATGGAATGTTCCACAGTTTTACGTAAACAAAATGCTGTTTATTCAATACAAATGCAACAGTTGCAGATTTCACAAAGGCTCATTCAGCACAGCCAAGTTAATTCGACTGCGCTGAGGCAAATAAAAATATAATCTAAATATCAAAAGGCTGACGGAGTTGCCAGCACCAAAGCCTGGATCGCCAGCTACACTATCAAACTATTTTAGGAGCCCTTCAAACTTACGTTAACCCACTGCATCTTCTCTGTTTGATCTACGGATAGGCCAGCAGAGGGAAACCTTGCTGCCTGTTGCATAGTGAAAGGGCCATGTACCTCGGCATAATGCAGTCTGATTCTCTCCCATAGGCACACAAATAAACCTATCAACAAGAGCACTTTTCAATGAAAGCAACATGGTAAGTTATTCAGCCTATCAATGTCAACATGTACATGAATAATAATGGTGTTTTAGGGTACAGTGTCCGCAAGCCATGGTTCCAGAGTATTAGCTGCATTATATTACAGATGTAGTAATATTTTAGGATTGCATTTTTGATGCACTATTGCATTTTATAGTTGCTTTGTTTTATGATGATTGATTTAGTTTTTATTTATTTGGACTTGTTACCTGCTTTTTTTTAATACAAAATTCACCCAAAGAGGTTTACAGTACATTAGAGATAGCAGCATATGAGAAAAGGTTGTTTCCAGCTTTACAAATAAACAGTGTGTAGTATGTTAAAACAGCAGAATTAAATTGCATTTCACTTAGCAATAAAATAGGATCAATAATTTTTTTTAACTCCTTTATCTAATTTTATATTAACAGCACAGTAGAAATACTAGTGATTTATACTAAACTAAATCATACAAAGTTTGTTTGTGGCAGCCCAATGAAGACACAACACAGGTGATGGCCCATAACCATTTATCATTTTGGGGTTTGGGGTTTGGCATTAAACGCCTGACAGAAGTTGTACTGACTATTGTATTACTCTGTTTGACATAAATCACTTTGGCTCAAACTAGTGTTTGAGGAAAGTGGTGTAAAACTGTAACACGCCAGCCTATGCCATTTGAAAGGTCCCCGATTCATACCTCGAACGGGTCAGGGCTGGGAATACTGCAGAGGCACTGTTCACAGTACCTGGAGAGAGAGGGAGTCAAGGTCATTGCCCGACGCCTGGTAGCCAGATTCAGGGCATGTGATTGCAGGGTTCTAGGAGTCTTGGAGCATGGCCCCCAGCCCAGAACCATCACCTCCATGATTGGAATGGGATGGGAATACAAAATGGGGGGGGGGGGGGGAGGAGAATTCTTGGGTAGCTGTGAATGAAGGTTCATAGCCCCGGATGCCAAACTGGATCATGACTGAACTGAAACAACATGGCAGCGGAAGAAAACTGCATATCATGCAAAGAGGTGAGGACAAGTTTTAGATCAGAAATCTCAGGTTCACATAACCGACAGATTAATTAGGTAAGGTCTTGCGGGTCTAGCATAAATGTTAGACCCCCCCCCCCCTGCCTTCTCCCATCTGCCTTACCCATTGCTTCCTCCCAAACTCCCCCTCTTTCCCTTTCCTAGTCAGTCCTGTGTACAAAGTTTTTTTCCCCCAATTAAACAATTATTTTCTAATATATGTGCCTGCATGAATTCTGAAACTGTGCAAATATATATATATATATGGAAGATGGGGGAGGGAACTTCCCAACCTCCTACACTAACCTTTCCCCTTCCCCTAACCTACCCGCCCCCCTAGTCCTAACCTAGCCCCCCCCCCCCCAAATCTTTTACCTTTTGCGCCTGCCTCAGGGCAGGCAAAGGTTGCGCGCGCCAGCAGCCTGCCCGCACGCGATCCCCCAGCACAGCGGCAAATGGCTGCTGTGATGGGGGCCTCTAGCCCCGCCCCGGGACAGATGTGCATCCTGGGGATTTACGCTCGTGACCGGGCCTTTGAAAATTGGCCCGATGCGCGGAAGGCCGGTCACGCGCGTAACTACCCCATAATGCTTTTTTTTAGATGACGCATCTTGGTAACAAAAATAATGCAGCAAAAAGGCCCAAATTCAATTCTAGCCACTAGCCTCTAGCAAGTATATTCCATGTAAAGGAAACATACACTCCAGGAAATATACACCCCGGGAAATTCCCAGTCAGTCATTATTGTCCAAATAATCATTTTTGTATTCTGTTCCTCCATATCAAGAGAACATAAAAGCTATCAGTGTTAATGTCAAAATGAGTCAGCATATCAGAGTTGATAAATAACCGAGCAGCCCAGACATCCATGGTTCTACCCCGCCCCTACCCATCCTGGCTGGACACTGCAACATTATACACACAAGGGAAACTACTTGATACATTACTTGGATGAAACAGTCGCAGCCGTTTATCAGAGTACCTTAACAAGGGAGTCTAATTTAGGTGCCGAGTCCTGTCACCACTATCTACCACCGTGCAGGTGGTAGATAGTGGTGCAGATAGTGGTGCAGTCCTGTCACCACTATCTACCACCGTGCAGGTGCTGATATCTTCAATTCTTTCTGCCCAAGCAGAACTGAGGGGTCTCACTCCCTGCGAGGCCCCGTACAGGCATTGTGACCGCCTTCACTGGAGGGATCCCAGCCAACGATCCAAACAGAATGATGACGGATGGCAGCTGCAAGTAAGAGAAAACTTAAGTCTTGGAATGCACCCGACTCGACGCAAGCGTAGGGGACCCATCATCATGCCTAACATGTGACGCAAAAGCTCCGGACCTCCATCGACCCATCTGCTGTATAATAGCCTGTGGGAGACCGGCAACGGCAGCACTAGAAGAGGCTCCAAAGCGGAATGAGTGTGCCGAAACATTCACTCTGTAGCTCGGCTTTCACCAGAGTTTCATTGAAGACTGCCAAAAACTGATAACTGCTTAATAGGGATTTATCCCGGTGAAGTAACGTTAAGTATACTTATGGCTGCAACCGGACATGTTACTAAACCTTTAGCTGCTGTCAAAGTGATATCTTGACCGTATGCCCCTTGATCAGTCTTGGACTGTCTCAATCTTAGGTATAGCGTGCCATTCAAGACTCTGACACCCTCCCGCAGTAAGCCCTGAAACTGTGACGATTCTGCAATGGCGCTATAAATTCACTAATGTGCAAGACTCCAAAGAATGCAAGCGTGAAGGCAACCTGTAGCTAATCCATAGATCTTCTGGACCCCGGTGACTGGACCAACTGTTTGCAATGAGAAATGCCTAGATGTGTATGACAACTACAATGGGAAACATCTCAAGAAATGTGATGTTCCTGGTTAGGCAGCCCGCTGTCCAGTGGTCTGGCCAATGTGTTTCCTTGAAATAAACACCAAAACCAATGCCTCCTGATGCGTCACATTATAGCTGAAGGTCATCCTGCTGACCGGTCTAGAAAGCCATGCTGAAACACCGCTGAAGTCCTTGAGGAACTCAGACCATAAAGTTAGTTCTTCCTATTTGACCTGGTTATCCATAAGTGGTGATGGTCATGAACTAGGCCTACCATGGACCAGATTAAGTGGCGCAGGAAAATCCTGCCCATAGGAATAACTCGCATGGCAAAGGCCAGGCTGCCTATGAGGGACCTCATGTGCTTCAGCGTGACTTTCTTGCTGTGCATGGTGATAAACACCAGATCGGTCAGTTTCACTAGCTTGATGCCTGGGAGTGTGGAATCCATTCACGTGGAATCAAGCTAGATCCCTAGGAAAGTAAGGACAGTTACCAAGCCTTGAGACTTGTCCTCTGCCAAAGGGATGCCAAACCTATGCGCCAGTTGGTGAAACGTGTCAAATAACACATTCAGATGTACCTTCTCTTCCTATAACAAGAAATCATCTAGATGGCGAACTCATTGCCCAATGTAAGAAGGTACTGAATGTTTCAAAGTAGGCATATGAAATTGAGCATCCCATTGGCAGACATTTCTCATATTTGGAGGACCCCTCGAAATGCTACCGACTAGTGGAAAATGCTCTAGTGTACCGGTAGTAGATGAAAGTAGACTCGGTCTGCTTTTGCCATGAGAGCGCACTGTCCACAGGATCTTAGCAGCTCCAATGTGGCCTCAAAGGACAAATACTGTACCGAGTAGTATTCCAAGGGGATATGGGCATTAACTGAAGCCCCCACCGGATAAAATAGGTTATGTATAAGCCTGTATTTTCCAGGCTCCTTTTTTTGGGATGATTACCAGTAGGGACAAAACCAGATGCTCCAACGGGGTCTCAGCGAAAGGGCTGGCAATCCGCCCCAGCTGAACCTCCTTTCTAAGTTTCTCCCTGACTGCTAGACTGCGCACCGAAGGAGCATTAACCACCTTAACGGATTGCGGAAGACCTGTGTGGAGATTAAGAAAACCATCTCGGAAACCACTCAGTAAGTATTTGCCTCCACCCTATTAGGGTAACCTGCTAACCAGTGAAGCATTGTCCCCACTTTACCGGGGTCGGGGAAACAATCCGGCCGCACCCTTTACTTATCCTTTCCTAAGGATTTGTTTCCTGGGTTGGGTGCTGAGCACCGATTACAGATGTGCTTATATCTGCAATCGGCAGTGGAGCAAACTCCCTGGTTATATCTCCAGCAGACGTCGCTAGAGACTTGCGTGTGCTTGGCTTGCCCTCCATGTGCTTGCTCATTGTGAAAGGATCGTGAGCTTGCTTTGGAGTCAAAATCCCGATCCATCATGTTTTTGTGAGCCAGAGACTGACATCCTGTCTTCCCCAAGACATAGTGGACTTACTGGCCATTCTCTCAAGAAAGGCCTCATTATAATCAAGCCATGCGAACCAGCTGTGCTCTTTATAAGGGCCCTAAAATAGTGTCCAAGTATGTGAACAGGGGCTGCACAGCAGCGGGCTCTGCATGCACAATTACAGAAGTTATTCGAGCGAATAAACATACCCCATTAATGATCTTTCTCTGTGTGGGCTTGGCTGCATCCATCTCCCTATCCTTTTCCTCTCCTGCTTTGGTCCTGTTTCCTCTGTCTCTCAACAACTGAAACAAATCAGTTTAGTGCCTGTGTCTGATACAATGTGTATGAGCTTTGGGCACAGATTCCCAAAGTTCATGCTCCGCTCCAAGCATCTTTGGAGGACATCCAGCGTTCTCCTGGTCTAATCAACTAGCCGGAGAAGAAGAACACAAACTTCTGGAAGAAGAAGAAAACGAACTGGATGATCTGCTATGTGAGGAAGACGAAGACTGCCTGTGATTTGTGCGCTTGTGCTTATACCTTCTTCTGCGCCCTTTTGAGAAACCTTATCTACGCTCTGTGAAGCAGACTTCCATGCTCCTCAGTTGGCCATGGCACCGGTGTGGGAATCTCTGCTGGTGAATTTGGTGTCTGGGATCTGCTACCTACGTCGCTGAGATAGGGCTCGGCTAGGCGAGAATACTGACGTCGACTGCGTGTCTCATCATCCCCAGGTTGATGTGGGCTGCTTAGAGGCAGTGTGGTGGGGGGGCTCCCTGCCACCAAGCCTGCGTCTCGGATGGTAAGAAAGGTAGTGACTACACTCTACTGAGTCATTACCACTACCAGAATGAGGTGAGAAATCCCGGTAATAGTAAGGGGTAGATCTGAATGCGGTTGGGGAGTAGTGAGGCCACTTTTCCCGCAAGGATCTCTTGGGGAGTAACTGTTGTCATTGGGCCTCTGGTAGAGCCTGTGCCTCGAACTAGAACTTCCATGGAAATGCTTGGAAGACGAGCGGGAAGACGGCCTAGATGGGGATCTGTACAGCGGCGCCTCCCTTAGACTGTGCATGCTTCTAACGCTGGGCATGCAAGAATGTACCGATGCATGTTCTACGTGGTTGGCCAGGGATTGTGCACCTATTTCCAGTACTGGGGTAGGAAGAAGAGGCAGGGCAACTTCTGGCAGGAGAACCATTTGGTCCTTGATCGTGTCAGCTGCGGGCTGTGGCATCTTGGTGTTGAGAACAGCAGAACTGCCGCTGCATCTCCCCTGTGCTTTTTCCTCCTTGGCCCCCCTGCTTTGTAGAATTAGCCAAATACCTTTCGGAGTCTTTCCTACCTTTTCCCCACCATTTCCAGACATTTTTGCATGTGCTTTAGCTCCTCGAGGTGACCCAGATGCTCTACCTCCTCCTTGTCAGCTTCTGGCTCCCCTCTGGTCAAAAACACCAGCGGGTGGAAGGGCCATATGAGTGGGACCATCCCTATGGGCACCTCAATGATGGGGGTGCTTAAAACATCTGTAGTGCAATGAGCTGGGGTCTGCCGAGCCACAGCAAGGAGCTGGACCTCAGGGATATCTGTGTCAAGCATTGGCAGCACCTCCACTTCAATTAAGCATTAGTCTGTTCCGGGATGGCCAAATCTAAAATTATTTATTATATTATTTTATTTAATAATAATGTTTTATATATATATTATAGGAGCGAGAAAGACACGGAATAGAGAGGTCTCGGGAAATGAAGAATGGTGCGAGGAAGACAAGGCCAAACTAAGCAGGCAGCTAAATCAAACTGATCCTGCTGCCTGAAAGGTCCAAAAATATTTTTTTTTGGAAGATCAGATTTTTTTTTTTAAATTTTAATTAAGAATTTGTAGAGGGGAAGTACTGCTTTAGCACTACTCACCTGGGTGATCGCGGCAAAGCTCGAACCAGCGGCCCGTTCATGCGATTACAGCAGACAGTGTTGAATCACGCTGTGTCTGGCCAAGGAGGAAACGGCCAAACAAAGGGGAGCTGGCGGTTTTTAAATATCCCACAGGTCGCCTCCCCTGATGACCTCATCGCGCCGCTTCTCCGGACCAATCAGGAGGAGCGGCATCAAAAAGCTGTGCAGTGAGGAGGAACTCCGCTCCGGGGAGGCAGCTGCACGAGGCCGGTGCCATCATCGCCATCATGCGGGGGGAGGGGAAGGGACACCCTCCCTCCGCTCCTGACAGGCAAGCCCAGCGGGGTGGGCGTGGCTGCCCACACGGATGCATTGGGCGTATGGTTATTCGCAGCACCCGTGCATCCCTCTACCTGTACAAACATAATAAAACAGATCTACGTACATAATTTTTTTTTTCAAAAAGTGGATAACAGAACATTAGCGTTATTATCATTTTAGTGGCCTTCTGTTAAGAATACAAACCCAAAGAAAATAAAAATATGGAGAAAATGCTCAAAACAAGATTTGTTCCAAGGTAAAACAATAGGGGTGAATATTAAAAGTCCAGAGGATTTTAAAAGCCGCCCATGTGCATGTGTATCTCCTGGGAATCGCACCAGTGAGAAAGCCCAAAAGGGGGCGGGGCGTGGGTGGGGCATGGGTGGGGCAAGGGCGGGGTGTGGGCATTCCGGGACAGTCCCCTGCCATGCAACTTTACTACTGCTCTGGATGGTGTGTAAGTAAAACAAAATGTTAAAAATCTAAGCCAGTCAGTGGGGCTTTAAGGGTCAGGACTAACGGGAGGAAAGGGAGATGATTAAACTAGGAGGGCGGGAAGTCCTATCCCTTGACTGGGCGAGCTGAGAAGAGACCGGGAAAACTCCCTACGGCGCTCGTCCCTTACAAAATTCCCCCACTTACACGGTAGAAGTGGCAGTTGCGCACACATGTATGTGCATTCGGCCTATTTTATACCATGCACGCATATATGTGTATATTTTATAAAATGACTGCAGTCTTTGCCGCGATCTGGCATATGCGCGTACATGTGTGCCGGTATCAAGGTTACACCTTCCCCAGGAGTGAAAAAATGCAAAATGTTTCTAACAGACTCACAATGTTGCTCTTTATTTATTCCATGTAAAAAATGCGTCTGTTTTTCCAAAACAGTAGAATAATCAAAACTGATAAACAATATATATATATATATATATATATATATATATATATATATATATATATATATATATAGTTTTATATATATATCAGCATGGTTCATATTGAACGTAATCTGCAAAGGGGACTTGAATACAGAAGCTCAGTAACCTAAAATCTAGAGCACCAAGAAACAAAATGCAAATAGGGAAGTTTCAAATCTTGCATCTGAGAGTGTTTATATTATTAAAAATAGCCTCGCTTTTTTTTTTTTAGTCAAATGCAGATTCACGGTGGCTGTGGGATGCATAATGCTGTATATTGCTAAACTGCCTCATCTAACTGAGAAGCTCTGAGTCAGAGAACACCTGGTATAGCCTCCCAGACATGGAAGTGCACTCTGTATTTTGTCAAGGGTGACACGAATTTTATGTTGGGCTTCGCAGCAAACTGACAGGCCCTGCTGCCCGGTAACAAAGCCCGTATGACAGTGAGGTCTCATATACAGCAAGTGCAGATGTATTATCGCTCTGCCACTTAGACAGGAGTGACATCCTTTGACTCTCAAGAGACAATGTTGCAGACAAGCTAACCTTATTGTGTCAGTTGTCTTCTTAACAATATTGACAGTCGACAACTCCATGTGCATCAATGGTAAAAGAAAATCTTAGGGGCTTAATGCCACATGTTTCAGTTTGCTTGCTTAGACTGGAGGAACATACAAGTTAAAATAACAGCATGGAAACTAGTAAAATTTCAGCAATCTATCTTCTTACTATTTAAAAATCTACATAGCAGGTAGAACCTAGTGCAGTATAGTTATAAAACGCAGAAAATGTGTCACAATACATACAGGGCTGAGAAAAAGTTTGTGAACCTCCAAAGCATAATAATGAGAACATCAAGGTCTTACCATGATACCCTTGTTTAATAAAAAAAAAAAGCAATCATACAATAAAAAGGGTAAAATTAAACAATTCTGTATTTCTCGAGACACAATAATTTACAAAGTGTGTATGTGTGTGAATCAGTGTGTGTGTGAAACTATAAGTGAACCCTAGTTTCCTTAGCACAATTAATTGGCTAATTAAAATCAGGAGTTTAAATAATTGTGTACAGTAAACCTACCCCGCAGATTAAATCTGTATGACAGTATATCCAACCTGGTCTATATAAAGGTCTGAAATGTTCTGAGTTTGGTCTTCGCCATAAAAGTTAATGGGGAGCTCATCATAGCATGATCAAAAGAAATTGCAGAGGACTTACAGAAAAGAGTGGACAATGCTTATCTGTCTGCACAGGGCTACAAGATCATTTCTAAACATTTGGGACTGTCAGACAGATGGAGCCAAACTTTCAAACCTATTTGTGTTACTGCACCTACTACTTTATAAAATGCATAGTGGGAGATGCACAGTTTATAAAATCCCACGTACCAAGGCTCTTAAAGCATGCACATAAAGTTTCAGAACATACAGCATATATCCCCCATGCAATGAAAGCATCTAATTTTCTTTCCTATTTATAGACATACATGTGTATATTTTAGGTGCGTAAAAACAGGCATTTTATTACATGTGCGTGTAGAAAGGTGAATTTTAAAAGTGCTACGCACGTCCAAACTGGGAGCATCATACGCATGTGTCGCTTATTCGTGCCAGTCCAAGTTTGTAAATCTGCCCCATTCACGCACAAGTATCGATGCAAAAATATCTCACATTGGGGGAAAAACGGGACAGAATGGGAGGAGGACATGAGTGTGCCAGGGCAGGGGCCAAGAGAAACGAGTGTACGTAGCGAAGCGAATGTGGCGCGCGCGTCCGGTTCATTTCAACACACACTTCTAGTGATGGGGCGTGTAAGTCTGAATAAAAGTATTTATAGCCACATATTTATGAACTACTTGAGGGATCTGGGTAAACTGGGAGGCTAAAGAACCAGGCTAAAGAATCAGATGGTTTTTGATGACGTAGGGACTGACTGGGCAGACTGGTGGATGAACAGGTTAAACTCACCATTTCCTTCACGCGCACATGTTAGAAAGTTTCCTCACTTGTGTGTGTAAATGCTTAAAATTAGGGGCACACATACATGTGCTAAACCTATTTTATAACATGTGCGCATACTTGCACACAGGATATAGGATTTCAGCGTATGTGGCCGCCTGCCCATACACACATATATATGGGTGCCTGCACACTCATTTTAGTTACTGTCATAGCATTTGAAAATCTGTTCTTGTGCCCTTACTTGAAGCCACCAGTTCGCCAATACCTCCATCAGTTCACCCCAATCTGTCCCTGGTTCACTTAGAGCCCCTAGCACTTCATCCAGTTCTCCCAGACCTGCCACCCAAAAATTGCAGACCCCAGACCAGTCTGATTTCAATTGTGCTAGTTAATTAGCTGATGTGACAGTTCATGCATCAAACATCAGGAAACAATTGAATGGGAATGGTGTTCATGGGAGGTTAACTAGAAAGGGCCCATTCTGCTGCCTACCTCAGGTTCACCAAAGAGCAGCTGGATGACCAATTTGACGTCTAGAATAATGTTCTTTGGATAGATATGTCAAAAATTAATGTTTTCAGTCACAATAAAAAATGTTTTGTTTGGCAAAAAAAACAAACATTGCCTTCCAAAATAAGAACCTCATCCTGACTGTCAAACATGGTGGTGGGGGCTGCTTTGCTGCATCAGAATCTGGAGGACCTGCCATGATTGATAGAACCATCAATTCTGCTTTATATCAGAAAATTCTAGAGGGGAATGTCAGGCCTTCCATCCCTGAGCTGAAGCTAGACTGAAAGCAGGTCATGTAGCACGACAAGGACTCTACGCATACAATTAAATCTACTACAGAATGATTGAGTTTTCATGTTTTGGATTGGCCAAGTCAAAAATCCCATCCTTAACCATATTGAAACGTTGTGGCAAGACCTGAAGTGAGATGTTCATGCAAGGAAGACCTCAAATGTCAGAGTTTTATATAGAAGAATGGACAAAAATTCCTCAAGAGCAATATAAAAGACTGAGCAAGAGTTACGGGAAGTTTTTAGTTGAAATTACTGCTTCCCAAGGAGATGCAACCAGTTACTGAATGAAAGGAGCACATACTTATTGCTGAATCCTTTTGTTGAATAGATACTCAAAATATAACCTTTTAATTGGAGTCATTTATTCAATGGGGTTATCTTTCTTTCTGATAAGGGTTCAGATTAAGATGTAATCATGTCTTGAATGTAAACTGTGCTACAACACAGACCATCATAGGGGGTTCACAGATATATTCTCATTAGTGTAATGGTGCTTCTAAATTTATTTCCTTGTATTTTTAAAGATATGTCAGTAGTTGCAGCACAACCTGAGGGAGGAGGAATAGCCTAGTGGTTAGAGCAGTGGACCATGAACCAGGAGACCAGGGTTTGAGTCCTGCTGTTGCTCCTTGTGACCTTGGGCAAGTCACTTTATTGCCTCAGGTACAAAAACCTGAATGTAAACCGGTGTGATATCTCAATTGAGATCAAATGTCGGTATATAAAATAAATAATAATATTTAATTCAGATGTTCCCAGGCTATTTAAACAATGGGTTCTTCATGGAACACTGGTAAAATTATGGGGCACACCGTAAAATAAAACGAGTTCTAAACCAATGTTCAACATGGTATGTGTCTCTTAAAGTGTGAAGTCATTAATAAACAGCTACTTTGTGGCCTGACCTCACTTTTGTTTATTTTCATGCATGAAGAAGCATATAGTAGTACTTCATCTTTATATTGACCTGAATACCTTCCATAGCTCCACTAGTGGATCCCAGTCCATAATTTGTTAACCCCCTCTGATGCCTTTGCTTGCAAGTAAATTACATTTAGCACTTCTGCGTGGCTATTATCAGCTTGTAACATCCTCCACCCACTTTTGAAAAACTAATAAATATTCCAGAACTCGGGAATACCTAAGGCTTTGCTGAGTGTGGTTCATGCGATTCGGCTCCAAGCATCATAAGGATGTAGAGATTCTCTTTACATTCTGCTTGATCTAACTGTAGCATTTGACTTAGTGAACCACAGGACTTTGCGCCGGCGTGACTGGCATGTTTAAGGGTTGTTGATACAGCCTTAACATGATTCTCTTCATTTCTGCATGACCAATGTTACCAGGTGCATTGGAATTCAGGACATTTGTCGACCCACCAGCTCGGTGTGGTGTGCCTCGGGATTTCGCATTATTGCCGCAGCGCTTATTAATGTCTATACACACCCCTCTTATCTCTTTGATAGTTTCCATATTGATTGTTGTTATGTTAGCAGCTGACACGCAACTGACTATTCATTTTGTTGGGGAGACCAAAAGTAGAAAATAACTATGAGTGAATGCTTGTTTGAATGCAGTTGTAGGTTGGCTGACAGTCTCTAGGCTTAAACTTAATCCTTTGAAAACAGAATCTCTCTGGGTATCTAGAAAAGGAAAGTATTTTGCCCTGCCAGTATTAGAAGGGATTCAGATTGCCCTTCAACAATGTGGACATATCCTAAGGGTTCTGCTAGATGAGTACATGCATACACCAATTTCTGCAGTGGTGAAATCTGCTTTCTTTTATCTGCATCATATTTGTCAGTTATTATCATTACTATCTCAGCATGATACAGCCACTTCAATTCATGCTTTAGTGATTATTGCTTCTCTTTATATATGGGGACATCTGTGGTTAATCTCAAACATTTAAAACTCATTCAAAATACAGCGGCCTGTTTACCAAGTCGTGAGAAATGAGGAGGCCATGTTACACCTGTCTTGGAAGAACTGCATTGGTTGCTGAAATTTAGGATTTTTGACAATAGTGCACCGTCTACAGGTTTGCATGAAGTGGGACTCCAACACCTGCAGGGTACCTCAAACTGGCATAAGCCCTCTCTGGCTTTGAGATCATCTTCCCAATTGCTACTGTCTATGCCTTCAACAAATCTGGCTAGGGTTTTCAGTGTCACACAAGACAACGTTTAGCTGTTATGCCCTGAGAATTTAGAATGAGCTAACAAAGAGCCAAATTACCTGATGTTTAAAAAAACTGGCAAAAGCTTGGTTGCTTACTTATGCTGTCGTTTCCGGTTAGCTGTAACCTGGGTTAGTGGTTGCAGATCCTTGGGGGTAGGGTTTTGTTTGTTTTTTTATATTAACATGGAGTGGGGTAGAGGATTGGGGAGGAGGGATGGGTTGTGACCAGCTTTGATGTATATGGAATTGTGGGATATCAAGAAGAATAAATCAAATAAATTAAAATGTACCAGAGGAGATTACATTTTAAAACACAGTGGATAGCAACTTCTTGCTGGATTTCAAAACACTAATTTCATATATTTCTGATCCTCTAAACATTTCTCTCACCCTCACTCTTGGACTGTCAAGCTGCATTTCCTTATTTTTCCACTCCCGTATGTAAATGTCTGCATGCATTATTCCTCTTCCTAGTCCCCACTATTCCCTTTGTTCATACACATGAAATACCTTTTACATTTTGTACAAATGTTGGGGTTTTTTTTTTAGTTTAGTTCAAGCCATGGTTGCTTCTACAGTTGGGAGATATCTGGGTCTGAGCAAGAGTTTCAAGGTTTTGAGACCTGACTGTTTCTGGTGGAGTTCTCCGATTCTCCAAATCCCCAAAGCTAAAAAAAAGAAGTCGAAATCTGCAAAGATTCCCTCTGGTTGCAGCTCCAATAACTATCGTAATCACTAGGTGGCAGCAGAAAGCAAAGATTCATTATAGCCAGAGAGACTTTGTGGGATGCAGCTCTTGGGGCAATATTTTGAGAGAAAGAGAAGACAAAACAGGGAGAGAGAAGTAAGGGAGTAGCATGGAGAGTGAGTGAGGGGCATCGTAAAGGGGTGGGGAAGGAGGCAAAGTGGTGGAAAGGGAGGGGGAATCATGATGGATGGGCATAGAATGGCAAGACACGAGATATCAGTTTGTGGTAGAAGTGCGTGACAAGCATAATTAGGAACTCTGGATGAGTTCTCAATTATAAATAAAAAAATGATGCTTCATTTTGACCCAAGAAACCCAGAAAGAAGGTTGGCTTTACACTCCTGCAACATCAGCAGAGGAGCAGGAATTGGCCTAGAGGATGATGCCCATCTCTTTCATCAGGACAGGTGTTGGGGACCTCTCCACTATTTTCCCCAGCTAGTGGCTGCATTGCTGCCTTGACAGCCTGATGGCCAGTGCTTGATGCTCCATTTTGACCTGGGAGACCGGAGGGGAGGTTGGTCCTCCCCTACCTGTGATATCAGCAGAGGGACAGGAGATTGGATTCAGCAGATGGAAAATGATGTCCATCTCTTCCATGTACAGTGGTGGTGGGACTAACCATTGTTTTCCCACCTAGCGGTCGTGCTGTTGCCCCAAAAGCCTGATGGCTTATGACTGTTCCTAATGCTCCATCTTGATCTGAGAGACTGGAAAGAAGATTGGCCCTGCCCGCTTTGACATCAGCAGAAGGGCAGGATTTGGCCTGCACCAAAGAGGTGGAAAGCTGCTGAAAGAGTGTGCCAAAAAGATAATCTCCCTTTGGCAATCTCCTCTGGAGGAGTTCAAGAGTGCTTGGGGGAGGTCAGCTCTTGGGGGTGGGAATAAGAAGGAATGGAATTCAGTTGATGCTCTTGCTCCTTGTGTTATTATTTATCTATTTATTTATATGGGAATGAGGGCTAAGATAGACTGGAAAGGGTTTTGGGGGCTGTGGTTTCATTATATTGTAATTGGGATGGTACTGAAATGTTTTATATTATCTGAATTTGTTTTACATTGTATGATTTTTTAAAATATATTTTATTATATTTTGGATTTTTTTATATTGTTGGATACCACTCAGAGTTCTTTTTGAAAAGAGCAGGTTATCAATACAATTGACATGGAGCAGTCAGGTGGCATAGTGTTTATTTTTTTTGAAATTTGGTGGTTAGCATTTCCTCAGCCTCAACTGCACAAATAGCATGTGTCTCATACTAAAAAATGTTGCAATAACAGAAACATATATCTAAATATGAAGTATTCAATAGTGCACTGAAATCTACTTTTATCTGGTGCCAAAGGGGTGTTAACACGATGATGCTGTTCCATGTCTTCATGACTAGCAAAAAACAGTTCGTTATGCCATAGTCACTTCAAGGCAATCTGTTTAGCTTCTGTAAGATTAGTAAAGTTTTTTTTTTGTGTACGGGACCTTCACATGTTCCCCTTATTAGTGTAGTTGCCTCTGGTTAGTGTGACTGGCCCTGTGAGTGATGTCAGATTAGAGTAGGTTTGATACTTCCCGGTGAGAGGTGTTTTCTATTTAACAAAACTCCTGTTCCTACGTGAGCACCAGGGAGTTGCAAGTGACTTTCCAACAGGAAGGTGCTGGTAGAGTCAGTGCCATGCCTGCTGGGAAGTGCTAATCTGGGTCTTCCTCTCTCAACAGAGGGGTGGCCTAGAGAAAAATATGTCTGTTCAAGTAAGATGACTGGGGCCCACGGTCAGAGTGCTTGGTCTTCAAGGAAGGAAGGAAGGAGTCTTGGGGTTCAAGAGTGTGAATTGCTAAGAAGTGTTGCAGACAAAGTGCTGAAGGTCCAAGGAAGAGGGATTGCTTCAGATAGAGAGAGAGAGAGAGAGAGAGAGAGAGAGAGAGAGAGAGGGAGAGTTTTGGAGAATCGAGGATTGTGCTAAGTGGGAGTTTCAGACTGAAAAATGCCCAGCTGAGGATGCCCTGCAGAGTTGCTGACTAATAGGGGAAATCAGCCAGATGCTCAAGCAGTCTAAAATAAGAGGACTGATCTTTGTTGCAGTCAGAGGGGAAGATGGCCTAGCAGAGAGAGGTGAAAGGAATCAGCCACAGGCTCAACTAGGTTTGTGAAGTTGAAGAGAATTTACTGAGCGAGCTGCATCCAGAATGGTTATTTGGGGATAGGAGGTGGTGAGAGAAGAGTCCGTTCTGCAGAGAGTTTACCTGATAAGGATAGACAACATTATAATACTATGAGAGACTGAAGTATTTTTTTCTTGTACCTTGCATTTTACTTGATGAATGGTTTTGGTACATTGGACATTCAATATGCTGCTTGAATTTTGTTTGCCTACTATCAGAGTCCAATACAGGATTTTATTTTTTTGAATGCATTGTGTGCAATGTGTGTGTTTTGTTGTTGTTGTTGTTGTTGACGACTGACTGGTGACTCGATGGCCAGAATGGTATGCAGAAGAGCCCCAAAGGATAGAGAAAACTCTTAGGGCCTTGAAAAAGTTATCTTTCCCTCCTTCAGCTGGGAAGGAGCCGAGAGGCATGGATATTGCCATGGCCCATGACCCTCGGCCTTCCCAGTGAGCCCTTATGCATGTGTCCAGATTGGGGTAGGGGGCTCCATTAGTCTCTGTAGAGCACCAATTAGTAGAGGAGAAGTTGTCAGTTGGCATTTCTGGATGTTATGTTATAAATATTACCTTGTTTTTACATTATTTTAATTTGATTTAATTGCACCTGGTAAAGCCCATTCAGGGATCACACAGTGTTTTATGGTTGATAAGATCATATGCCAAACAACTGAGAAGGCACTTTGGATTTTGGTGAGATTTCAATCCTTAGGCTGGGAAAGAAGTGGTAAAAAGACACATGCAGGGATTACAAGAATTCTTCTATATCACGGTCGTGTTCAGGAGCAGAATACATGTAGGTTTTAATTATTGCAATGATTTTTTAAATTTTATCTGCATGATATATTTTTAAATTTGTACACCACATTGGGTGACCTCTTTGAAGCTGTGAATGTGGTCTACGTATTCGATAAATAAATAAAAAATAAAGGCCTGATTTTCAAAAGCATTTACACACTTACAGATGGGTTTTACATGTGTAAATGCACTTCACCTGAGTAAGTGGGCTTTTGAAAATTGCTACAATATATGCCATTGAGTTGTCCATAGAATTTACCCGCATAAGTGAATTTTTTAAGCATAAATAAGACCTTTGCAAGTCTTACAAAATGCGGCAGCAAGGGTACTATCTGGGACAAAAAAATATGATCACATCACCCCCATTTTAACGTCATTACAATGGCTGCCCATAACTTCTTGGGTGCAATATAAAGTAGCTTGCATCATCCACAAGATAATATACGGAAACAAAACAGAATGGCTAAACTATGCCATACGACTACATATACTAGCCGTTAAATTATGTTTCCTTTGTTTAACATGTTATAGTTATAGTACTGATCTCTTGTTTGCCATCTCCTGGCTAACTTTCTCTTTGTTCCTGTAGTCCATTCCCCTGTCCCTGTTTTCATGTAGTTTCTACCTCTGTTCGGATGTAAACCGGTATGATGTAACCACTAATACCGGTATAAAAAAATAATTAAATAAAATAAATAAATATACCACAAAGGACCTTCGATCTAGTAATAAAGGTCTCCTATCAATTCCTACAATTAAATCAGCAAGACTTAGCGAAGTCCGAGAAAGAGCAATTTCCATCACAGGCCCCAAGCTTTGGAATACCTTGCCATCCCATCTACGGCTGCAAACTGATATCAAGAAATTTAAATCCGACCTAAAGACATGGCTATTTACATGTGCCTATGCCGAGTCAAGCTAACCAATCAGCAAGCTTTAAATCCTAATATTTCCCTGATCTTGGTTTTAATATACTGTTTTAATTTTAATTTATTTAATTTAATGCTTTGTATCATTAATTATTGTTATTAATGTTTTAGAGCTATTTCCAGATTCATTTTAAGCTACATATATTTTAGTTGATATTAAGCTATCATTATTTATGTTTTATCATCTTATTGTATTTTCTATTTTTATTAATTGTACACTATTATGATGGTTTTATTACTGATGTGACAGTTTATAAAAACCAAATAAACCATAAACCATAAATGGACTTCGAAAATTGCTACAAAAGTATTTAACATTTATGCATGTAACTCCTCTGAAACTTCACCTGTATGTGTTCAAGAGCACTTATGTTCTTTACTAGAGACCTATTCTCAAAAGTGTCTTCTCTTAGCAGAATGAGTACAAAATTGTCCATCCTCCTAGTGATTTAAAAAATAAAAATGATGGAATTGTAGACGGACCCAAATACTATATTCTGGAGCAAGTAGCTAGCGAAAATAATGCAAGTTACCCAAAAGTAATTGATTACAAAGCTTAAAATACGTTTCAGAAAGAATAAAATCAAAGATACACATTTGTGACAAATGCTAAAATGACATAATTGTCTCATAGGCTGTGGAATCTTTGCAGGTTGTGATAGTTTTTACCAGACTAATAAAAAAACATGTTGTGGTACATGAGCTTTCAGAACCATGGATGTCTCTTCTTCAGATGTGCAAAGATTGTGCAAAGATTGTGCAAAGATTGCATACTCTACGCTCAACAAGTTGAGCGTAGAGTATGACTCTGCCAATACCTCTCAAACTGTAGAATATCAATAACTAAGGTGAGCTGTATGTGTATTGTCACCTTTTCTTCCATATGATGTGATCATTCCTCCTGTGGCTAGAAAGAATACAGCTTATGCTGTCATGAGAAACTTCAATATGTTAGCTGCAACTCCACTGAATGGTGAAATAAATGCCGTGTGCAAGTGGACAACGGGTCATGCAATACACATAATGTACGTCTTCAGCTTGCAATGCTTTGTGAATCAAAATGTCATCCCAAACAAAACAAGATGTGTTGGAACAAGGAGCGATTCATTTAATTACTGGTCAAGTACTATGCAATTAGCAAAAAAAAAAAAACTAACAAGAAATGACTTTGTCCTGTTTTTGAAGCATAAAAAAACTAAACTAGTTGAAAAGTCATTTTCCAAGTTGAAACTCTTGACTTGTTCACGTCATGCTTGTGTTTTATTAACCATTTTATAATAAAATGCATAATTTTTCGATTCTTTTATATCTTAACTTTTAAAAGCAAACTTCCATTTTCACGAAGCATTCTACCTTTTTCTTCACACATGAGACAGAGCAGATGCAAACCCATTTCAGGGCTGCATACTGCAATTTTTATACAGTAGAAGAGTCCAGCACAACCAATCGGATTATTTGCAATTTTTCTAGAGAATTAAAGGCAGATATACAATTGCAAAGAAGGTCTTCAAAAGGTCTTAAAAAGATTACCATATTAATATAAAATAAACAAACTAGTTATAACACCTATCAAAAATGTATTATCTGGTTTGCTTCTGGTGGGGTCTGAGGTTTCTTTATACTGATGTAATCAGGTAATTAGTTGTCTTAGAAATCCAGACCTCTCGAGCTTTAAGAGTACCTTGAAATCTCAGTTTCAAAGGCTGCTTTAGATTTTAAATTCTCTGAGAAAACTACTCGGTTAAAATTCACAGCTCAGTGTTTGTGCATGTGCACTTCCACGTGGAAGGTCCCCTGTTCGATTCCTAGACTGGGTCTTTTTGCACCCGCTGTCGGCTGGGATCTTATGGGGATGGCATTCACAGCTCCTCGGAGGGAGGGAGTCATGAGCATCAATAAGGGTGACAGCTGGTGGCTAGATTTGAAGTCCAAGACACAGGGGTTCATGTAGAAGCATGGGGTGCATGGCTCCCAGGCTCAGGAGCACGACTGCAATGTCCCAGATCAGGAATAATAAAATAAGGAAAAATGTTTCTGGGAAGCTGTGAATGAAAGGTTCACGGCAACAGGATGGCAGCCAACAGAGTTAAAAGGAAAAAAAAAAACAAAGAGGAAGAAAGAATCACCGAGGAGAAAAAAAAATCACATCTTAAATACAAAAGCTAGAAGTTAGCAAAAAACCAAAATGTCAGTACAGGTTAATAGGAAAAAAAAAGTTCTCCTGTGATCTATACTGTGATGATCAAGCCAGCAGCTTATCCAGATTTCATGACCTTGCATACCAATAAAAAAAATAAAACAAAATAAAATGAAACAACTGGCATCACCACTGAAGGACAGAGAAACCAATCGGCAACCTCTTTGCTTTCTTCTACCTTTTATAGAAATGAAACATAGAAATGACGGCAGAAGAAGACCAAACGGCCCATCCAGTCTGCCCAGCAAGCCTCACACATTTTTTCTCTCATACTTATCTCACAACTGTTATAACGTGGTAAAACAAAATGCATTACAAAGCAGGCAAGACTGCTCACAGGTATCAGATTTGGGTGGGCTGGCATGCCGGACATTGGAAAGATATGGCATCACTTGTCGGTAGAAGAGATTCTCTCGACACACATCAGTAATAAGATACAGCTAATGAATCTTTTTTTTTTTTAAATTACATTCTATTTATGCCATCTTGATACAAATTCAAGTCAGACTTGAGAGGAAAACCCAGTTATTCCATAAAGTACAACAGATCTATCGAAAGAGAAAAACGTGGGCACCAAAATTACGTTCTGCATAGAATATCAACTAAATCCACCATAATATAAGGAGATCCAATTCCACAGCTCCAAGAAAATAAAAAATAAAGGGAATTAAGGCTAGGCAGGGTTGTGTTATTCATAAGAATGCAAACACATCAATTAATGAACCGGAGGTGCATCCTGACCTGGTTCTACATATCTATCACTCAAAAACAAAACCAACTGAGTGGGTTCAAAGAAAATATAAAAGGCTTCCTTATATTTAATGAAATATTTGCAAGGAAACTTTAAGGAAAAATTGACCTCCCAGTTGTATAACCCTGGGGTCTCAGCAAAAGAAACTGTTGACGCCTCCTCTATGTTACTGGAAAAACTCTAATCTTGCACTGCATGAAGATTTCATTTCAATGTCTATAAAATACATTTAATAACCAATCTCTATCGGAATCTAGTGCAAAGGTCACAATAAGTGTAGCAGGTTTCACTGTTCGATGTCTCTAACGTAGTTGTTATTTGCAAACTGTCTTGCAACAACCCAGATTCACCATTTCCTGAAGAATCTCCCCCTCTCTCTCTCTCTCTCTATTCTTTAATACTGACAAGTAAAACATTCTTGAAAACGGTGGAAGAGATTTCTCCAGTACTTTAAGAACATCAATTAAGTAACGCTTATGCATCTCTTTTGGTGATACTGTAGGTAATTTAGTAACATTAATGAAATGTAAATTCCTCCATCTCACAGTATTCTCCAAATTTTCCAACTTCAAAGTTAAATAAGTATTATCCTTAACCACTGATCGCTGTAAAGCAGTTATTTGCTCCACTTTAGATGTTCCTTTAGTTTTAGCTTCCTGGAAGCCTTCCATTGTTCTCCAGTGCTTGGGTCCCATTCACTACTGAAATTAATTGAGATGAAATCACACTACCCAAACCTTCCCAAATAGTCTCCAAAGTAATTATAGAAGGTTTTCTCAATTTTAACCCACTTAGATCAGCAACATCAGTCCCAGACGAAACTGGTACCTGAAGTCCAGGGAAATTCCTGCCACTATCACCAGCAAATGGTTACTGAGAATAAGTCCTTCCATGGATCCTCACTACAGATTTGCTCAGCGCCTCCACAGTGTTCTGTGTTGCGACTGCCTGCCCTACAACTGGAGCCAATACTCCAGCATAAAAACATAAGAACATGCCATACTGGGTCAGACCAAGGGTCCATCAAGCCCAGCATCCTGTTTCCAACAGTGGCCAATCCAGGCCATAAGAACCTGGCATGCGCCCAAAAACTAAGTCTATTCCATGTTTACCGTTGCTAGTAATAGCAGTGGCTATTTTCTAAGTCAGCATGTTATGGCTCCAAAGGCAAGCCAGCAGTATGGATCACTGCAGGGTCCATGGGCGGCATTCTCTCAGCTGGGCTCAGCAAAACACTCGAGCTGGGGAGCAGGATGGGGGACTCTTTATCTCCCCCCCCCGAAGCCGCCCCTGGCAAAACTCCAGCTTTCACTGATTTTTGGAACCTCAAATGAGCCTGTAGATTCCATGGTTGGCAGCACAGTTACGGCAGCAGAGCAAGCCGAGATGCACTCTTTCCTCTTCCTCATCATCTCAAGACAAATGGAATACAAACAAGGAAAAGACCTGATGACGAGAATGAGGACTCAGAGGGGGGGAGGGACTGCTGTCCAGTCTCCATCTTAGATCTCCTCAGCTATGGAATTTACCTGTATGACTCATAATAATAATACTGATAATAATAATAATAAGTAATTATTTACAGAAACCTGGAAAATAATGTAAATACAGTATATTGTTGTCAATTTTAAGTCTCCTTGTGGTGGTTGCAAGTCCATGGATACTCTTTCACTTTCACCACCTGTTAGTGGTAGTGCTGTTAGGTGGCATCATTCAAAGGTCTGCAAAGGTGCTAGCAGGAGGGCTGTCACACCTCTCCTTTCGGGGAAGATCGGGACTCCAGACCCTCTGGAATGGCAAGACAGCATTCTGAAAGAGTGGGGTCGAGTGGATTTGGATTTTAGATTTAGTCACTTGCCTTTCCAAACCATAGCTCAAGGTGAATCATACTGAGGTACAATAGATATTTCCCTACTCTAAAGGGCTTAAAATCTAAGTACCTGATGCATTACCCATAGACACAAGATGGCAGAAAAGCTTTAATTAATTAATCTGGCCCTGAGACGGTAAACTTTTAAACAGGCGCTTTTACACGTGCGCACGCATTCATCGACCTACGTCCAGGGACATGGTCATTTTATAACATACGCGCATATAAGCACGTATGTTTTAAAACAGCCTGGATGCGCGTGCACGTGTGCTCGATTTTAACAGGACGCGTGCGTGGGCGAACAAATCCTATATCTGCCATGTAAGTGAGGGAATTTTGCAAAGGAAGTGCACTGACGCCATTCACCTTTTCCTCCACTGCGCACAGTTAAGGGATAGGACTTCTAACGTTCCCTATTTTAATAGCCTCCCTTCCCCCTATTAGGCCTAGCCCTAAATATTTTTTTGTTTTAAAGCTTACACGTCATCCCAAGCAGAAGTAAAGTTACGTGGCAGGGGACCCCGGCATGTGCCAGGGCACATGCGCATAAATACGCACAGATTTCAAATGTGAATCCCGTGAATGCCCATGCCCCGCCCAGACCATGCCCTGTGGCCCCGCCCCTTTTTCTAAAATTTAAATCGTGCGCGCAGCGAGAGATAGGCGCGTACACGGGCGCCTTATAAAATCTGCTCGGCGTGCGCCAGCCAGACTTGTGCGGGTCTCTCCTGGTTTTGGCGTGCACCAAGTTTTTAAAACTCACCTGTAAGGGCTCTATTTACTAAACATTTTTATCACAGACATCAAATGGGAGAAAAATCTTTAGTAATTAGGTCCCTAAATTTGTACCTGAGGCAGTTGGGAGTAAAATGACTTGTTCAAGGTCACAAGCAGCATCATTGGGAGAACTCTAACTGCTAGATTCCTCCTTCACACCCAACCGGGGATCTTGTTAAGGTCTCTGCCTGCATGGATAAATGGTATTTGATAGCGTCGGAATATTTAAGCATGTGCAGGGTTATATTCCATATCTCTACTACAAAACCTGTACCCTACAGAGATCCTGAATTTAAAAGGCATTTATATATGTAAAACTGGGTTTTACTCGACTAAATGCACTTTCCTGGAGTAAGTGGGCTTTTGAAAATTGCTATAATGTATACCATTGAATTGTCCATAGGATCTGCTGGCGTAAGCGCACGTTACACGCCAGCAAAGGGCTTTTATAAATTGCTTCGATTAGTGGCTACTTTTACACATGTAAATCCTTTTGAAAATTCACCTGCCTGAGGATAACTTTCAAACAAATGCGCGCAGTGGCATATTATTCGTGCGTATATGGCCGCAAGCAGATCTATGCAAGTATTTTATAACCCATGCATATGATATGGGCATGTTACAGAAATACACATATCTCTACCCCAAAATGTACGAGTATATGTATGCTTGGGCACGAATACATGCGATGCATTGAAAGAGATATCAATGCACTGAACAGATGCTCTTTTCCTACCTATTTTAAAAATATATGCACACATATTTTACACGCAAAACTAAAGCAGGACATACTTGCATCAACTGGAGTACTTTAAAACACGCGCATGTCAAGGAAATAATCAGTTTTATGAAACAATCCACCGGTTCGCCCAGTCCTTCCCAAGGTCATCTTCAGCCTGAACTCCTCCCATTTCCCCAGACCTCCTACCCAGTTATTACCAACAATAAACATATTTAACATCACTTACCCCAGATAATTAGCAGGTGTAATAATGCAAAAGAAGTTGGCAAGTACGTAACTGTCTTTTAAAATAGCAACTTACACGGGTAAGGGCTGGCCCCCACCACAGAATGCCCCAGACTACCCCTTTTATTAAGCGTGTATATGCACGCATGAAAGTGAAAATACAAGCGCATTTTCGACTTTTATAAAATACGGAAGGTGCGAGTAGAGGCTACTTACGTGCTTATAATGCTGATTTCCAGGCACGTAACGTTTTGAAAGTGCACCCCTACATCTTAGCTAGAGATGCTTGCATTGGTTAACTTTTTGTTATAAAAATATTAAAGCAGCATTATCACATCAATGGGAAGGCAAGACAGGAAGATAATAAAGTTCTGTTAAACCACCCTGTATTTACTCATGTGCGAAACGGCTATGTCTGGTCACATAATTGCAATGGTTCTGAGAAATATTTCATATTTTATAATGATCATTAAAGGAGTTTGTGGATCATTACTTTATATGAGTTTCAAAGTTATTACATAAAAAAACCCAATAGGAGCGGTTATAAATTATGTGGCTGGCCATGGTAAACATAACATGGATGCTGAGCAGTGCAGCAGACGGGCTCATGGTAATAGGAAAAGTATTACTGCGGCTGAAAGGGAAAAAAAAAAAAATCAAAAGAAAATACCAAAGTACTTGTAACAAGCTCTTTACATTTTTTCTTTACTGCCTCACAGACACCACCCCCGTTTCAACAGCTACTTTAAACATTTGCACAAAGGTTCACTTACAACAGGAAGTAAAGATTGCTTTTTGTTCCAGAAGGGTAGACTAGAGCCCCTTTAAGCCATATATCCGTAAGAGCAGTCCCACACAGCAGCAAGAGATAGGCTTTAAATTATAACTATATGGTCAGTAAAGAAGGGGCATGTGTGTGTGTTTGGAGAGGAAGGATAACCGGCAGATAGGCAGCATGCTAGGCTCCCTACGTGCAGTGCCAGGAAGGGTCCACCATTCAGTAACTAGGTGATGTTTGACGAAGGACAGCCGATGTTGCGGATCTAAGGAAAAAGCCTACTTGTCACGTTTAGGAGACGATTCATCCAAACTATTTCTGGACGAGAAATACCGAGTGGGGACCAAGCACCTAGCTACTTTCATAAAAGCACGGTTTTCAGAAGACATTCGGAACAAAATTATAAATTTGGCACGGTTTAGAAAAAAATATAAAAAGGAGGCGCGGCCACAATGGCCCCTCCCCCATTAATGGCTTCTACTCTGCCCCCAGACATTGATTCACCCACATGCATAACGCTCGGGCAGCCCCCCCAGACCCAAATATAATTTAGTGGGTAATTTTTTAAGGTGCATAAAAAAATTTAGCAAACGTGCATATTACACCCAATTTTCAAAGCAAACTTACAGACATAAGCTTTAAAAATTATCCCAACAAAACTATGGTACAGAATTACTCCCACTGTTCTTCGCATGAAAGTAAACGCCAAGCCCCGGCACGCCGCTCCCCTATGCACATAAAAGTACAAACCTACAGATTAGGAGTCAAATTGTGAAAAATGAGTGGGAGAAATGATTATGAGCTCAACACAACTAACAGCACCTCCAGCGACAAAGATAAAACGAGCCTGACTGACCAGTCTATATTTAAATATCCAGAGGAAAGCAGGTAATGGGGACATGGGGGAGACTCATGTGGCCAAAACCAAAGCCGGGGAAGCCCTCAGAGTTCCAGCAGTTAATTCTTCTCCCGAACTCCAGCTTAACGCCACCAGTTTCATCCTCCACCCCCTCCCTAGATCCCATCCATAGCACAGTCTCTCTCTCCCCCTCCCTCACCTGTCTCCGCTCTTCCTTTTCTATCACATTGCCCTAATCTCTCCTTCCCCTTCCTCTGCTCTAAATTTTCCCATCCTGCATTGGAAAAGTATTTTTTTGGGGGGCAGTGAGTTCAATACCCCCCTCTGAGTGCTCCACTCCCTATATCTCCATAACCTACTCTATTCCCAATTTCCCCTTCAACTATCTTTCTCTGTTCCCTCCCTCCTTCCCATCCCTCTCCTTCATGCCCCTCTTTAGCCAGTTCCCTTCCTCTGCAAGGCTCGGTTTACCCATTCCTTTCCTTCCCCCCTGTCCCTCACTCTTTCTCTGCACATTGGACTTCCTTTCATTGGCAGGGCTCACCTCATCTCTCAATATGCGATTCTCTCCCCTTCTCCACAGGCTTGGATCACATTCCTGCTCTGCCCTCCCAGACCCCAGGCACATCTTTTGTTTTATTCTGGAACTATTCCTGTCTCCTCGTCCCCCTTGCAGCAATTCTCGTGGCATTCGCATCTTCCAGGCTGAAGCCAGTCCATTGCGTAAGGCACCGGCACCTGCAATGCATGAGCCCCGGCAGCTCAGCAGTTAGCGGTCAAGCTGTGAAGCTGTGAGCATTGTTAATGGAGAGTTGAAGGGGTAAGCGTCCTCAGGAGAGATCGATGTGGATTATAAACAATGGAGCCACGAAGTTTTGAAGTATGAGGAGAGTTTTGGCAGTAGCCGGAAATAGTAATGCCAGTGGAGGTTAATTGAACGAAAGACTAAAGAAAGAACAGCATTATATTTCTGAAGATCTTTTTGAGGTTCCAATTCAGCGGTTTGTGATTACAAGTGAAGATAAGCGAATTGATTACTAATGAAGTGAAGCTGGACCTTCGAGAGAGACCAGTGGTGTATCTACAGAACAACAGGATATCAGTGGAATAGTGGGATGGTTATAACAACGAGAGTCATTGTTTGGAAGTACACGTCTTAAAAATATGCCCCTAAAGAAGTTTTGGATACAATCATATTGAGAGTTATTGTTTGGAAATAACTGGTTTCAAATTCCCCTGAAGAAGCTGTCTGGCGAAACAAGGGCCCTGTTGGGAGTAATGTAATGATCAAGTGGAGGATTTAGATAGCTAGAAAAGATAGGTAGAGGGGGAACAAGTGAATATGGAATGGAGCTTTTTCAGAATAAGCATCTAAGTAATCAAATAGAAAGATTGGGGAGTATTGAGTACAAAGTGTATTAAGAACATAAGAAATTGCCATGCTGGGTCAGACCAAGGGTCCATCAAGCCCAGCATCCTGTTTCCAACAGAGGCCAAAACCAGGCCACAAGAACCTGGCAATTACCCAAACACTAAGAAGATCCCAAGCTACTGATGCAATTAATAGCAGTGGCTATTCCTTGAGTAAACTTGATTAATAGCCGTTAATGGACTTCTCCTCCAAGAATTTATCCAATCCTTTTTTAAACACAGCTACACTAACTGCACTAACCACATTCTCTGGCAACAAATTCCAGAGCTTTATTGTGCATTGAGTGAAAAAGAATTTTCTCTGATTAGTCTTAAATGTGTCACATGCTAACTTCATGGAATGCCCCCTAGTCCTTCTATTATTCGAAAGTGTAAATAACCGATTCACATCTACTCGTTCAAGACCTCTGTTTGACTTCTGTTTGATATAGTGTGTTTTAATGTGACAGGATGATGGAACATTAAATACTTTTTATGAGTGGTTTAAGTGTGTTTGAGTGTGTATGAGTAAGAGTGGGGATAGTTTTAATTGAAACATTTAGTGTGTGAAACAAATACCGTATATGTATGAACCGCATTTTTTATGAAAGATAAATGTTACATTAGTGGTTTTGGATGTTTTCAAATGACAATAAAGAAAATCAATTGTGAATTACTGATATGTGCATGTATTCCACTCCGGTAGGAGTGTTTTTTTGGTATGTGTGTGTATATATATATATATATATATATATATATATATATGTATATTACATTTACATTTATTTCTCGACCAACAAATGTGTGCTCAGGGAGAGTTACAAATAGGGAGGATAATATTCAAAGGGACTTCTGTGGGTAAAGAAGCGCATTACCCCAAAAAATGACCCTTTAGAAAATGCATGAACGATATGCATGTAATATTACACACACACACACACACACACTGTATGCCATAAACATAAGCTCTGTGGGTGCTGTGGATACTTGAACACCCCTGATATTGTCTCCTGCATTACGGCAACTTGAGGATGGCCTAAATCTGGGATGAGGCACTGCCACAAATATAACCAGAGATCCTACTGCTTCCTTTTGGATCCAAATGACCCAAAACATTTTTATACCTAGAGAAAAATAATAAGCTAGGCTGGAATGGACCCAATTCTTTTATTGTATCAGATAACATCAATAGCACATTTTAATAAACCTTCCCTATTTTTAAACACTGGCTAGTGTGCCAGGCAAAAGTCGCATATATACCGTAGTGCTTCTTTTGCTGCTGGTGATCACAATGTTCACTTTCAAAAACCCTTATGGCATTCCCATGTACTTACATTAGCCTATAAAAACATTCACATTGTCACTTATTCTTAGTTTTTAAGCCTCATTTTCCTTTCATTCACAACTAGATCCCCTCTCACACGTGCACTGATCTTGCTGTACTGTACACATTCACATTTGAACTCTACTACTTTTTATGCACACAAAAATTTCTCTCCCATATACAGCTTTCGTATTCCCTATTACAGTAGTCCACACAGCCACGGTACAATGAACCCCAGGGCGATCAGAAGACACATAAGTTAGACATGTGGCAATGCTACATTAGCAACTATAAATTACTTGCACTGACTACTTTAGCACTTCATCATACAACTATATGCAGTTAATTTTGCGTCTCATAAACAAATGTACCATACATCTACCAACACATCCCTCCACACAACACATCAACTTAACAATGTAACTCATACCTTTTATTCCATTCACAGTATTTTTGAGCCCATTACATAAAAAAAAAGAAAAGCACACACAGAAAATATACAAAATTGAAGGCTGACTCTAATGTTTAAGCTGCAGCAGCGCGTACTGCATGGTGAGGTTTTGGGGTATCTGGCGCTCACCGCCTGGCAGCCTGAAAGCTCTTTCGGGTCATGCAGTGGCATATTTGATGAAGCTGGCCAGCCTGCCATATGTCCTGCTATGTATGTTAGGTCATGGGCTGCTGAACATTAAAGATGCCTTTGCTGTCTGGAGAAAAATTTAAAAACTTTTCTCCGTCTCCCGACCTTTCTTGTAGTAGAGAACTTAATTCCTGAGCTGCAGGGAAGCATTATTTTGGCTTGTGCAAAATTCAAGATATCACAGATAGAGCATGTGCGGGGTTTTCTACTGCCTTACTTTTGGCGTTTTGTAATGTTCAGAGAGTGTCTGTGTACTGGAAAAGTTATAGTCAAGGTCAGACATATTGTAGTGACGTGGACAATGTTTTATGCAATTCTGACAGTCTAACGCCACATGTAAAAGAGGTTTATTTGACTCGTCTTCCTGAGATACATAGGGCTTATAGGTACGGCTTCTGTAAGGCTAGTCAGTTGGAAATGTGCATTCCTGATCTATTGTACACAAAAAAATACAGTTCCATGCAATAGTAATTTCAAGAATATCTGAAACACAAAACATTTTGATATAGTTTTACAGCAAGAGCAATCAGGAGCATCATTATCTATGTCTAACTGATAGAAAAAAAAAGTTATGCAAGCAAATGTGTGCAACTGATTTCTTGCACATAAAACAAAAGCAACAAAAAGTACTATTAATGAGAATGATTTGATGATTACACTACTACCCTACTGAAAGAAATATAAGCTTATCTTTTTACAGGACTTCTTCAGATCTCTAGGCTATATATATTTATATATAGTTAAGAGCAACAATAAAGTTATAGTAATTCAATGCTTGGGAAATCCTGTTCTGATATAGCATCACTTAGCTGTCTTGGGTCACGAAAGGGAAAATACGCATTACTCAATGAAAAAGCTAACTGAGGATAAGCAGAAAGTATACTTGTTCATCAGGTATAAACTTATTTAAAAAAAAAAAATAATGTTAGAAATGTTTTTCTCTGTCCTCTAGGTGGTGCTAACAGTGCACAGCTTTGGCTTCTCAGTACAATGAAAACATGAATTTGGTATGAGATAATTTTTGAGGTAAATGTAAAATGGTGCCCATTTGAACACAGTAATGAAGCATGGTGCATTTCTACAGCTCCTAATTTGACTAGCTAAATGACTCCATTACGTGTCTAACAGACAGAAGCAAATAATTTCTGGTCAGTTGACGCTCCCTTATCCATATCATTTTAGCCTGAAAATAAGGTCTCTAATCTACAATCTCTTTGTTTTACTTTTCAATAGTGTCAAAGCAAACACAGATCAGTAATATATATTAAGATCCCAGCACTTAAAGCCTGGAGAAATCTTTAAAGACGCAACAAAAGCAAAGGTTATCTTAGCAGAAAGGTTAAAGAAGACGGCAATTTAACTCAGATCAAACATTATATGCTTTTTTTTTTTTTTTAATTTTGTGATAATATAATTGCTGCATTTACAAATTAAGTTTCAGAGACTAAAAATGCTGCAGATTCACAAGGATGGAAATTCCATCTATCAATTACACTTGTCTCTGCGCTATGCAACATATGAAAGCAAAAAAAAACAAAACAAAAAAAAAAACTCTGTCCATTTAAAAAAAAAAAAAAAAATGTTCCGATAAACTCAACATTCTCTTAATACCATGCAAAGAATATTTTTCCACTGAAGGGAAAACTATAAAATCTTAATATTTCTCACACAAGTGCTTTTTTTCTTCCTGCTCAAAACAAGTTTCAAATTGAAGCATATCCTTTTACACTTACTGCATGCATATTAGAAAGACACAGCTGTTTGTGCCCCACTCTTAAGAGCCACATGATTAAGTTATGGGATATCAGATAATCCAAACTCTCTCGCCATTGGTCACCTTTTGCAGACATTAAGGCTTTTTAGTTTTAAGTTTATCTAATGACATAGTGTCGTATTTTATAAATCTGTCAGCAATTATTATAAAACACCTGTGGCTCTCGTTTTTTTAAGTACATTAAACACATACTGGAAATGGGGAATAAAATGCAAACTGCCCCCTTGCATATCTAGAATTCCCCCCCCTCCCCTGATTTACAGATAAAAGATAATGTAGATGCAATGGACATGTATTTAAAATCATATCACATGGACAACAATTTGTCTAAGATGAACACAGAGTAAGCAAGATAAAAAGCACATTAGCTAGGGATGTGCAGACCAAAAAAAAAAATCAATTTTCTTTTTTTTTCAAGGATATATTTTTTTTTATTTGGGTTTCATTTTGTTTGTTTCAGTTCTCTTCATTTGCTGAGCTGAAATACACATTAATTAAAAAAAAAAAAAAGAATTAATGGTCCCACCACTTAAATGGGCCACGCTTAACATTTCTGTGGGAGGTTTTTGATAACAATACCGGGGCCATTCTTTTAATGGCTGCAGGGCATATGGCCAAACAACAAACTGATGCTAACCTCGGAGCCCTGAGGCCAGTGCCATTTTCGTAAAGGAGCCAATAGGCAGGGGCGGCTCAAGGCAATCTGCTGTCTGAGGCGAGGGATGAGATGGGACCCACCCGCTCCCCTTCTGCCCTGGCCACCCCCCTCTGCCCCCCCATAATAAGAACCCCCTAATAAGAATTCTAAAAATGTCCCCACTTTCCATACTTGATATCTTTTGATTTCCAGTCACCCTAAAATTGTTGTAGATTGGGGGGGGGGCGCGCACAAACTTTATCCTCTCTCTCTCGCACATATACTGTGACACCCACACCCACAAACTCTCTCTCTTTCACAGACACTGACACACCCTCAGGCTCTAAGACCCTCTCTCTCCCCTCATCACCCACACACAAGCTCTTACTCCCCCGGATTCTCTCATACACACACACACACACACACACATACACACACACACTCTCTCATTGGACCCCTCACATACACACACACACACACACACACACACACACACACACAGGCAAGCTCCCATTCATTCTCAAACCGCTGCCCCCTCACCCCCCACTCTCCAAGCATGCACCCATTCATTCTCTCACACACACACACACACACCCTAGGCAGGCACCCATTCTCACAACAGACAGACCCCAGGCAGGTAACAATTCATTCTCTTTCACACACACACACACACACCCCCCCCAGGCAGGCACCAATTAATTCTCTTTCACACACACACACACACACACACACACACACACCCCAGGCAGGCATCAATTCATTTATACACACACACACACACACACCTAGACAGGCACCCATTCTCACAACAGACAGACCCCAGGAAGGCACCCATTCATTCACCCACCCACGTCCAAGTAGGTACACATACACACCCACACACAGGCTCTCACTCTCCCACCGACACACACACACACAAACACACAAGGTCTCCCACACCCATACAGCATCCCACCCCCCTCCAACACACATACAAGTCGTTACCCATCTTCCCAGGCAGGCAGTCAGCTACCTGCACACACACACACACACAGGCATGCATATACACTCACACACAGTCACAAACACATGTCCATAGGGCCTAGGCCTTTTCTTCAGCGACCGATCCGGTCAGTGGCAATCCTGGGCAGGAATCGCATTTTTTCCCCAATGTCATCTGCTGCCGCGAGACTGGTCCCGCGGCAGCAGGAGATGACGTTGGGATAAATTTGACTCATCATCTCCTGCTGCTGCTGTGGGGCCAGTCTCTCATGAAAAACGCGACTCCTGCTTCTCGGGGTTGCCACTGAGCGGATTTATCCCTGCCTGAGCCTATTTTGACTTTGGGGGCAGGGTGAGGCAGCGGCTGAGGTAGAGGTGATTTGGAGGGGCACTTTCTGCCACTCCAAAATTCTGCCACCTGAGGCCGCCGCCTCACCCCACCTCATGATAGAACAGCCCTGCCAGTAGGGCAGGAGTGACTGGAGATCATTCCTACCCCTTTATCATAAACCACCATGGAAGTGTTAAGTGTGGTCTATATGGGTGGGGTGAGGGCGCTTAAGAGAAGATAGTGGCAGCGATAGGATTTCAAATTTTCTCAGTTTTGTTTTTTTTTCACTGACTTTCTCAAAAGATCATAAAGGAAAAAAAATAATTTTGGGAGGGGAGGTAGTTTCATTGTTAAACAAAATGAAATCAAAACATGACTGTTTTTTCATGTTTTTCATTTTGTTTCATTTAAAAAAAATAAATATATATGACAACAGTTAGCTAAGAATGAAGGCTATCCCTGGAATACCCAAAAACTTGTATCACTGTATGACACAAAACAATCCTAGTAAGAGATTTGGACATACATTCAAAGCCATTTAGACAGTTAACTCACAAGTTATCCATCTAAATGGGAAGTTTTGAATATTCCCCTTGCTTATATGTCTAAATGTTAGCTGGCTAAATCTTTGGATAAAATGTAGCTGAATTAGAAAGTGGCGTGTTGGGGGGCATTCTGGGGGCAAGGTTGAGTTAGCCAACTAACTTATCCAATTAATTCCAATATATGAAGTTAGCTGAATAAGTTATCTGCCCAATTCAAGATGTGTTTGCTAGCAGGTCTAATGTGAACCGGCCTTGTGTGGCCAGATAACTTTAGACTTAACCAAAAAAAAAAGAATCCTGCAGGCCCGGCGACCTGAATGACCTTTCCTCCCAAGCTATGGTGAACGGTCCTACTAGGCTGAGCGCAGCCCGCTCAAACCTTGCTAAAAAAAAAACATTGAAATAAATTGAAAAAAAAGCTCTTGGTGCCAGCCTGCCTCTCTCCCTTCTCCCTCTCTCCCGGCCACTCCCCAGTTCCACGTTCATCATGTCTAAAACACCCTCTTAATGCTTCCATCCTTCCTACCCTTCTCACCTCAATCCTCCACCCTCCTGTTATCTTCAGTCTGTAAGCTCTAAGCCTGATTGCGGTAGCGGCCTACCATGTCCCAGGCCCCGGTGGTCCTGCCATCGTTAGGGGCCTACACTGGAAGCGTACACTTCTGGCACAGCGCTTCCAGGGAGCTGGAAGCCCCATAGGCTCCTGAGCGGCAGCAGAAGCCCTGGGCACAGGGTCACAGTAAGCTGCTACCACAATCCAGACTGCAGAGCTTACAGGTAACGGAAGGGTGGCTGGGCAAAGGATTGGGGGGGTGAGAGGTAGAGGGATGGAAGCCTTATGAGGGGTATTTAAACATAACATACGTGCAACCGGGGTGGGGGCAGACGGAGCGAGAGAGGCAGGCCGGTGTCACACCTTTTCTTTTTTAAATTCATTTCAGTCATTTTAGAGAGGTTCTGGGGGTGGGCGTGCTAGACCAGGTAAGTCCAATTGCAGGCCACTAGGCCCACAAGCTTCCCTTTTTTTTTTTTTTTTTGAGTGCTGCAACAACCCTTAACCGGCTACATCTTTTTGAATATAAACAGTTAAGGCTAATGTTATCCGGCTAAATGTTGCCAGACGATTTTACATCTAACCAGTGATATTCCAGAAACATCTGGTTAGGTTTAAAGTTATCCGTCTACAGTTAACTGGATAACTTTAACTTTATCCCATTTAAGTAATCCGGCTAGTTTTAACTGGATATGTTATTCATTTTCCAGGGTTTTGAATATTGGTCTCACAAGATATATGCTCCTATCTTGCATCTATCATGATTTTCTAGTAGAGTCACCATTAAATAAAACATACTACAAAGCTCTTCTCCATACCATCCTTAATTTAAGTCTGCAGACAACAACAAAAGAGAGTGGTATACAGTACAGAAGAGCAACGTGCAAAGTGCCTAACATAGAACTAACAACGCAGCTCATAGTGATCTGTATGAACCTCTCAGAAGTCAGTGCCCCTCACACAAAGATTAAAAAGCAGTAGGAAAAAAAACCCCATGGAACGTTAAGGTGATGTGTTTGGATGCAACTGAGGACCCAACTGAAACCACCAAACTAATCTCATCTATTACTCAAGTCTAACTGGACCTAAGGTGAAATTCTAATAAATTAAGCTACCCCCACTGTTTTCTTAACAGAACTAGTCGAAAATATATTTCAGTCTTAAATAGGTCTCAAAGTCTTAATTAAGGTACAATTTCTGTTCATTATAATTAGATCCACAAATACAAGAGGATTTTTTTTTTTTTATGAAAACAAAGTATTAAAGTACCTGTCTGGATTTTCTCTTGAAAATCAGTCATTGACAACCATCTGTCAGTAAGACAAAATTAATTACTACATGTCAAATGAAGAAACCAATACAGATTGAAAAAAAAATGCATTGTATTACAAAACTGTAGGAAATCTCATAGACTGAAATCATTGGTAATGAATATTCATATTTTAAACATGCTGGCAGAATATACCGTCCTCTGTGTCTTACAGAGACATTATTTAATCAGATTTACATCTTAAGAAAGCTTCTATCTGCTACAGTAACTTGCAAAATTCAGTGCTCTCTTGAATATTTTGAATCATATGGTCTTATGCACCCTGTCAGACCTAGCATTACGAAAATAAACATGAATCCCTAATATTGGGATCATTATCATGTTATCCAAGTGCAAATACTTTAATAATGTATGCTAATGTGGTTCTACTTATACAATCAAATCAGCTGCTGTAAACCCCCAAAAAGTGGTTTTGATTCAACATGTGAATTTGGCACAATCTTGAATTTTTCAGAACTGTTTCAGTTAGGGATTTGTCTTTACGTTAAAAAATAAACAAACAGCGGATCTGAACGTGTGCAGTGAAGTTATGCAAATTTTACTATTTAAAATTCATATAACCTCAACTCAATAAGCACAAGTTCTTTAATCGTATCTGTACACTTCAAAGTGTTCAGCAGAAAATTGTGATGGAGTCAGCTCCCCCTCCCACTGGAAAAGGCATACTGCATTCCAGCTAACATTTCATCTGCATATTTGCAAAAACAAATCAATAAACATTTTCTAAGAAAGCAAAAAAAAAAAACAAAACAAAAAAACCCCCAGTTTCTACCAGAATTCAGAATACTGAAGAATTTGCATGAATGCTCAGCTTGACTAGTTTTTAATAACTTCCCGAACTTCCTCGGTTTTGCCGTTGGGCCTTAGTCGGGGTAGCCAAATGCCGGGTTTAAAGTAATCATGGATTTATAAACTGACTTCTCTAACACCTGGCTGATAGAAAGACTCGGGAGGTTTCCCTTTTAATGTTTCAATTAATTCTGGGAATGCAAGTTCCATGAAAGCATTATTTAGTTGATTTTGGGCCACCAGTGCATTATTTGGATCCAGGTGGCAACCCTGTTCAGTCCAAAAATGCTCCCATGAATGACTGCTTTATTTTGTTGCAGTTTGAGAAATATATTCAGTGGTAGACTAACCTGGGTAAGTCTACCACTGAATATATCTGCTTTTGATTGTGATTTACCAAACCTGACTTCGTGATCCACATAGCACTGAATATTGGCACTACCTGGATTCATTTAAGTAATGTCCCTGGAACATCCCTGGCCCTGCCTTTTTTTATCCAGATCAATTTTGCCTGGGTAAAAAGTTACTTGGTGGGGCAGGAAATCAAAATCTTGGGTGTTGTAGGATGTAACAAAAGTTACCCTGGACCAACCTTTTTTAATATTAACTTCCTTGTGTATTTATTGTCAGGTGCCATTGGCAGGACAGCATAAAAAAATCTAAATAATAATAATTATTATTATTAAAATTGTCAGATATCCAGCTCCAAATGAGCTAAGCAACTGCAAATTGCGAGCAATGTGTTAATGGTATTGCTTGGATGGATTGCAATTCATCAAAGGCCTTGGCACCCCTTTCTTCCTCTAAAAATGATGATACTATTGAATATGTAATTACATGAAAATACCAATGAGTTGCACAGAAGGGCAAAGAAAATGTACTCTACCACTGATTAAATGGTAGCAATATTTTATACAATATAGTTTAGACACTTTGGAATTGATTCATCTCCAGGTTGCTTTGACCACCAGCAGGCGAATAATGGCAGAATGACAGCTTTTCCTAAATATCTACTGTCATAAAAGGGTATATTTGCCTGCTAGTTAGGCTATTTTCAAGCTCTCAAAAAGATTTTTTTGGAAGGCCCAGGAAAAAGATATTGCACATATGCAGGAGGTGAAACAAACCTATACTTGCCACTTTTAGACTTCTCCCCACCTCCTTCCAAGATTCTTAACTTAATTATTTTATACCCTTTTTAATAATTTATATTTAGTTATCCTATTACTGCTCTTACTGTTCTATATCTTTTAACTGTTTAAATTTTACTTTTAATTATTTTACCATTTTAACTGTTTTTATTATTTTATTATGAAACTATGTATTTATTTCTTTTCATTTAATTTTGGAAAATGGGAATATTTTTAAGTGAATATTTGTTAACAAATGTAAACCGATGTGATATGTTCTCATGAAACATCGGTATATAAAAATTAATAAATAAAATAAATAAATAAATTATACTAGTGATTATCTTCCCTGGGTACATGACTTTTATTTGCCTCTTATACCAAAAACATTTACTAAGGCAACTGTAAGTCCGGGTGGCCTCCTGTGGTACTGAATAGCTGTCCCTTCATGGAAAGAATGAAATAAAAGCAGTAGCAGCTCAATGGATTCAACAAAATGAATATACTTATTTATATTCCCGAAAATGCCAACTTTTCGTTTCTAGTAGGAACCACCATCATGGAGAAGACAGTTTTGTGCAAAAGGATGTAGACAGATTGTGCTTTTGGCACAAGAAAATATTGGGGTAACCTGCCCAGAGCAGTGGTTACAACCTTAAGCACTAGTGATACAACAGCACAGGGCTTCCAAGAAGCCTGGGGTGACCTGCATGGAGCGACCATGGTTGAAACCCAAATTTCCCTAAGCATGAGGATGCAGGATGGATTTTTACCATCGCCTCACGAACCTTGTTTGCCTTGGGGGTTACAAAATATGGTATTGACATAGAAGGGCCTTGGCTATTTTACTTAAATATTGTTCTTATAACTTGCATAGTTGAAGATGGCAAGGCTTGAAATGGCCTACTAGAAGAAGTGGTTGAGGGCATCACTATACTAGATTTTTGGCATGTATGGGAATATGGAAGGCATTCATGGAACGAGGGGAAGTTGGTGTTGTGTTTCATAGGAGAATTTATACGTGCATCTACCCAAAGGGCCTGATTTTCAAAAACATTTACACATTTAAAACTGGGTTTACATGTTTAAATATACTTTATCTGTGTAAGTGGGTTTTTGAAAACTGCTACAATACTTGCTATTGAATTGTCAAGAGGTTTTACCTTGTTAAGTGCACTTAACACAGGTAAATGGCTATTGAAAATTGCTACGATATTATGTTACATTTATATGTGTAATTCCTTTGAAAAATCACCTATAAGTGGGCACATTTCAATTGGGCAGACTGGATGGGCCATTACCTGCCATCGCTGATTATGTTACTAAGGGCCTCATTTTCCAATATCGCATGCGATACCAAAAAGGGGTGTACCTTATGCTAATAAGAATGTGTATTGTAAGTTGCACTATTAGCCCAATTTGGGCTACATTGCCAATATATCATGGTGTTTCTGGAAGAGAGAGAGAGAGAGAGAGAGAGAGAGAGAGAGAGACTTGCTATAGTGCCTCCTCCCTAGACAGGTATTTGTATCCCTATGGAGGCCCACCTAGTAACTCGAGGTGAGGGTTAAGTATTAGTGTAGGGGGGTAGGGGCCACTTTGACATTCAACGTGAGATGTACGAACAGAACAGTGGTCTCTTGTGAAGATTTGCTGGCCTTCGGAGTGAGGAAACTCACTCCAAGATGAGATTTGGGCAAGGTTCTCTCAACCTAGCTTGAGGGACTAATCTAGGTTGAGAGAACATTGCCCAAATCTCATCTTGGAGTGAGTTTCCTCACTCCGAAGGCCAGCAAATCTTCACAAGAGACCACTGTTCTGTTCGTACATCTCACGTTGAATGTCAAAGTGGCCCCTACCCCCCTACACTAATACTTAACCCTCACCTCGAGTTACTAGGTGGGCCTCCCATAGGGATACAAATACCTGTCTAGGGAGGAGGCACTATAGCAAGGCCCCTCTCTCTCTCTCTCTTTCCTGAAACAGGCCTGTCCAGAAACATCATGAACCATGATAAACCTTTACTGGCCTCTAGCACACAACGTAACACAAATGAAAAAGGTGTAGTTATTGGCTGCGTTAGGAGCCACGCTAACACTGCAGCTGTTTCACAGCACACAATAAATCCTCCCTACTTTACATTTGCTCCACCCCCTGAATACAAAATTTAAAATTCACAAATCATGTCAACGGCTGTTAGCACGATTTGTGGAATTATCACCTGCGGTAACTCCTTGGAAAATGACCCCCTAGTTAGACACATTGGCAGTTTCTGTGGAACTGTAATAAGTGTTTTAGTGAGTGTGTTTGTCTCCATTGAATCCTATAGAGCCAATGTGAAATGACATTGTAGAAAGTATGCTAATGAGGCCATGTGGGGATTGAATTTTGGGCAGGTATTTTTGGCTGTTGTGCTGACATCAAGGCTACTATGCTCAGTTTACTTTCCTCAGGTTTTTCTATGGGCAACTGATGTTACGCGAGTATTTGTGCATGTCTGAAAAGGAATAAGGAAGCTCATGTCTAGGGTTCAGAACGAAGCAAGCCCAAAATGTTTCATCAAATGCTCATTACCAGTTTCACCATTATTCAGTCTTCAGAGCAGCCCATCCTCCGAATAGCAAATATTTTTTATTCACCAGCCTCCTTTCTGGCCACAAAATTAATGAATTGATCCCTTTATTCTGACATAGTCACAGTACTAAAACTATATAGATAAGGCATTATACTGAAGAATAAAAGTTGAAATAAGAATTTTAAGTGCCCTGACTGAGAGCGTTTTCATGAGAAACAATACTTAAGGTAGGATGATCAGCTTGCTTTGATTAATTAAACAGTCCTAATTTTATCCCATTCCATCTATGGACTTTATTCATGCATCTGGAAAATAAGAACTAGAAGTCCATGCATGTAGTGGGGTAAAGTCAGGACTGGATCTGTCTATCTGTTAAAATGGAGCCAGTTGGTTTCCCTGTCATGATTTAATTATTTATAGACATTTCATATTTTTTTCTTTTTCCAGTGGCCTCAAGGTGGATTATGAAACAAGTTTTAACTAACAGATATATTACATTGATTTGAGGTAATTTACAATTATAGTTGAATAAAATTTACAATGAACAGCACTGAGAGGCCAGGCTGCATAACTTATATAATCCTTACTTGATGGTTCAGTTAGATAGGTTGGAAAGACTGAGCATCTTGGCCAAGAGGACTCTTAAAAGGTCGATTTTAAAAGCCCTCTGTGCGCCAAAGCTGGGAGATCCACGCATGTCTCGGGCCAGTACAAGCCATGTGAATTTTAAAAAGCGCACAAGTACTGGCATACCTCCTGGTATGTGCACACATCAAAAAATTTTAAAAAGGGGCGGGGTGTGGGCAAGGTCTTGGTGGAGATTGGGTGGGACATGGGCGGTCCAGGTTTGTAACTTGAAGTCTGTGCGTAAGTATTTACACGCACTAGCACATGCTGGTGTCCTCTATCACGTAACTTTACTTCTGCTATGAATGGCATATAAGTTTTGAAATAAACAAATCAGGACTTTGAAGGGTCGGGGCTAGTAGGGTAAAAGGGAGGCTATCTAGCTAGGGGCTTATCGGTGTGAACTTGGAACAAATTGGGGAAACGAGTATTTGCATCAGCATGCATGCATAGCAAAATCCCTCCCCTTATACAGCAGAGGCGGCATTTGCATGCATATGCAGGCATCCATATAAAATTGCATGCACATGTACGCACGAACTGCTGATTTTATAACATATATGCCTCTATCCATTGGCGCGAGTCGGCATATGCGTGTACATGTACATCCGCGCGGCTGTTTGAAAGTTAAAAAGAGTCATGCTTTAACTGTTTTCCTGGAAGTGAGGTAACATGGCTTGAGACATGGGGTAGTGGAATCTTGTTTCAGATTTCTGGATCATAAAAACGAAAGACACAAAATCTCACACAGGACAGCCTAGCTGAATCTAGAGGAGTGGAGGAAAGAAAAAACATTTTGGAGGATAGGAGTTCTCTAGTGACTGTGTAGGGGGAAAAGAAGATGGGAGACATATCCCAGGGCTCGTTTATTCATGCACTTGAAAACAAAGCAGAGGGTTTTGAATTGCCTCCTGCTTTTGACTAGGAGCCAATGCAGCTGGTGTAGTATCGGTGTTATGTGGTCAGATGGTTTAGCCCCTACCAAGATTTTAGCAGCTGTTTTCATAGAAGCTGAAGGTGTTTCAGTTCATATTGTGAGATGCTGTTAAATAGAAAGTTGCAAAAGTTAATTCAGCTGGTGATTAGTGCTTGTATCATGGTAGCAAGATTGGGTTTATCAAGGTAGTTGCACAGTTGGACTTTAGAGATATGTTTCCATTGTGAAATTCTGATCAAGTTGATCCCTTAGGCTTTGTACTGACTACTTAGGTTGCAAGAAGTGCCTGCCAAGGAAAGGACAAATTGAAGGGGATGACCTTGATAACTCAGCCAGAAGAGTTCTGATTTGGTAGGATTTAATTAGAATTTGTAGTTGCTAAGCTATTGGGCTACTGAGGTAAGACAATCGTTGAGATTGGCAATGGATGAAGTTTGTTTTGACCCCATTTTTATGCAGAATTGGATATCATCAGCAAATAAATAGCATTCAATGCTGAAGGACTAAATGTCGTAAATTGGGCGAATGTATATATTGAAAAAAATGGAAAATGGGGGCAAGCCATTGGTGAGATCTCTAGGACTGAATGTTTATTGGCCCATGTGACAAATTGTGTTCTTTTAGATAGGAATGATTCAAACCATTTGAGGGCAATATCTTCAATGCCAATGTCTCTTAGACATTAATCAAGAGTTGGTGAGCGACGGTGTCAAACGCATAGAAAGATCCAAAAATACTAAAAAGAGGTTGCCACTTTAGGCTGTATGCAGGTGGATACTGTTAATGAAGGCCATTAGGACAAGTTCTGTTCCATGGCTTTTCCTGAAGCCAGACTGGAGATAAGGCAGGATCATAATATCGCAGAAAGAATATCTACTCTATAACTGCATGGAATGCCTTCCAGTTGCAGCTACCAAGATTATGTTCTCTTGGGAGAGGTGGGATAAGACTGATTACTTCTAACTTGATGGCAATTCATTGGCTTTAATTTTTCTTAATTATTTATAAACAATATGCACATAGGTAAATATCGCTATCAAGTGTGTCATACCTCAACAGCAATGCTATTTTTAGCAGTTAAGGAATTGAGTGGATGTGTTGTGTATGGTTCACTCTAAACTAATCCACCAAACATCACAAAAACACAGCTGACTATATGCTTTCATACTTGTGTAAATAGCATTAAGGAGCCAATTCCCAAAGAGGGTAATTTTAAAACAACACCCCATGCAACCATGAATGTGCATATATGCACATTCATGGTTGCATGGAGATCTACAAAAGTATTTTATAACCCACGTGTATTGGATACGCATGTATTATAAGGTATGTGCATCTCTGCCCTGCAACATACATGATTATGTATGCTTGCGCACAATTTTGAAAATAGATGCACGGATATTTTGCGCGTGAAAAAAAATTTGGACATGCACACTTAAAACCCGATTTACATGCGTAAATCCATCTGTTCATCCATTCCTTTTCCAGCTCATCAAGAACCTCTTGGTTCTTCAGCCTGAACTCCCCCCAGTGCTTGCAGACCTCCCGCCCAGGCAACAGCACATAATAAACAAGTCTGATATCAATCACGCAAGACAATTTGCAGGCGTAAAATTACACAAGTTGCCAAATGTACCTGTGCGTCTTTTAAACTATCAGTTTACATGTCCAACTGTTGTACCTGCCCCAGAACACCCTTAGACTGCCCCTGTTTTCTGCACATATGTGTGCGTGTGAAACAAAGCATGCACGTACTTCCAATGGTTTTAAAATAGCATTTGTGCGAGCAGAGGCTACTTCTGCGTGTATATGCTAATTTTTATGCACGGAGCTCTTTGAAAATTCACCCCTAAGGCTCCCCTCCCAACCCCATTCTGTGTCTGATGAATCAGGCCCTAAATCTGTTCATAGCATTTTGATCTCTGTGCCTGAATTAAAGACGATAAACTGAAGCTACAACCTCTCAAGAGGATTTTTCGTCTCCCCCTTTTAACATCCGATCAATATGATTTGCTATATTGCGACAGATTTAAATTTGGGAGAAACTGTATCCACATGATTTAAGTATATTTGTCTACAGAGTCAAGAAACCAGAACATGCATTTTATTCGGATACACAACCACTAAAAAGCACTGCTATATTGTTTATTTTATGATGGGTATTTTTTTTTTTGTCAGAATTACCTGAAGAGAAACACATGTTCACATCCTACTTCCAAAAAACATAATTTTCTTTTTCAAAAATTTGTGCCATCCTATCTGCCCACTGTGCCAGCTGTTCTCTAGTCTTGGCACCATAGCAACCACTTTGAGTTGTTTGAATGTTGCGCCAGTAAATTGGACACCTGTGCTTGCTCTGCTTGCTCTCTGATACCTGCTCCGCCTGTGCTATCAGACTTCATTCAATATGCCCTCTCTTCTTTACCTCTGCAATGGAACGGTTCATTGGTGATAACATCACTGCACTCCTCTTTGTGATCAAATAAGTATCCGTGGACCCCCAAATGTGCACACAGCTTGAAATGTAAAGTTTAAAATAAAACTGTATCCCAGCAATAGAAATGCTGATGTAACTCAAGGGCTGAGATACAGAACTGTGGCCCGCTGGTCACACACTATCTCTGGTGCTTTAAACCATCAGTTATAAAGCGTGTAACCTAAAAGAGGCATCGAGTCCACTATTTAATTTTGACATGCATGCTCCGGTTGCACATCATCTGCCTAAGCAATGCAAATTCATAAACACCACCTACAGATGCGAATGAAGAATTGAATGTAGAGGAGTACCTTTGAGTATTGGAAGACGAGCCAATACTTTTATTGTCAAAAACAGAATACTGAGATGAGATTTACCACTGTAGTGCATAATGATTGCTCACAGAAAATACAGGAAAGGCAAAATCAAGCCTCTGTGTGTGCAATCATATATCCAAAAGTAGATCCAAGTAATTAAAGGAATCACAAATCTAAATGTTCAAGCAGCTCAATCTTTCTAGCATAGCCCTATGAATGCCTAGGTTGTCTGCTGATAATTGTACTTTCTAGATAACTGCTCAGCTTGGCAGTAAACATTAGAGATGTGATTCGGCCAAACCTTTTGGTTCGGCCTTCGTTCTCGGCCCGCCGTGGGAAATTTCATTTTCCCGAATTTATTTTGTCTGCCCCCGAAACGATGTCCGAAATCTACCCCAATCCTTCAGATTTAAAAAAACCAAAACAAAAAAACCCCAAACCTACCCCAACCCTTCAAATTTAATTAATTGCAACCCCCCACCCTCCCGACCCCCTAAGACTTGCCCGACCCCCCCCCCAAGACTTACTGAACGTCCCTGAAGGTCCAGCGGGGTCCCGGGAGTCATCTCCCCCTCTCGGGCTGTCAGCTGCCGCTAATTAAAATGACGCCGACGGTCCTTTGCCCTTACCGTGTGACAGGGGCTATCGGTGCAATTGGCCAGCCTCTGTCACATGGTAGGAGCAATAGACAGCCAGCGCCATCTAAAAAATGGAGCGGGCCATCATTGCTCCTACCATGTGACAGGGGCCGACCAATGGCACCGATAGCCCCTGTCACATGATAAGGGCAAAGGGCCATCGGTACCATTTTGATTAGTGGCAGCCGAGAGGGGGAGATCGCTCCCGGGACCCCATTGGACCACCAGGGACTTTCAGTAAGTCTTGGGGGGGGGGGGGGTCGGGCAAGTCTTGGGGAGTCGGGAGGGTGGGGGTTTGCAATTAATTACATTTGAAGGGTTGGGGTGGGTTTGGGGTTTTTGTTTTTTTTTTAATGTGCCCTTTCCCCCCTCCCCAAAAACAATAAGAAAACCACACAAAATTTCGTGGGTTTTCTTATCATTTTGTTGTCCCCCCGAACCGTGACGGAATAGGAAATATCGTTTCTATTTCCTACGTCGCAAACGAATGCACATCCCTAGTAAACATACCATATACGGCATGCTAATTCCAAATGGCTACCAAAAATATAGCATCTTTGCCATTTACGATCATTAATCTTCTTAGAGTTATTTGCAGATGTGAATATAATGCACAAATATTATTCACCAGATAAAGCAATTTATGGGGCCAGTGGCCGTGCTCAGCACGGCCAGGTGAAGGACCTAAGCTTCATTCCTGAAGCTTCCTGGTCCAACTGTGTCTGGGATGTTGCAGATATAGCATTCATAGCTCCCAAGGGGGTCCCAGTCATCAGGCAATGATGTCACATGGTGGTCAGGTTTAAGGCCCCTGATGGCCGGGTTCTGAGGTAAGCTCTGGTGCATGGCCCCCAGCCAAGGACTGTTGCTATGGAAACTGGGCTAGGCAAGTTGGAAGAAGAGGTAAAACAGGAGAAAAGAAACCCAGGATTAGTTGCAAATGAAGGCTTGTGGTGCTGGACCCCTTCCCTGGTTAGGATAGAAGTGGATGCCCAAAGGAGCAGAAGCAGTGCTGGGCCCAAACCTGAACAGAAGATAGTAAACAAAAAAAAAGTGTAGATAGAAATCATTAATGAGAGTACAAATAGATGTTAAAGTTTATCAAGCTCACCCAGAATCATGTCAAAATTTGCATCTGTGTCTTCATGAGGAAACATGTATAAAAACAACATGAACGTACCTTACACCAGGGATTTTTAACCCTATACTTGAGTAAAGAGTAGCCAGTCAGATTTAAAGGTTATCCACAATGAATATGCATGCAGTAGATTTACAAGCACTGCCTCCCCTGCTTGCAAATCTATCTCATGCATGTTCAGTGTGGAAATACTGAAAACCTGATTGGCGAGGGGATACTCCAGGACAGGGCTGAAAATTCGTTTCCTATACTGTCACTTTTTTTTTTTTTTTAACAATGGAAGCACATCATGGAGCTCTTCCATTAAGGCTTTTTTTCCAAGATTACAGAAGACAACCAAGATTTTTCTTCCTCATAGGGAGGTCAGCCACGAGGGACTGTATGGGAATGTTGCTTCCTGTAGCTAGGGCCTCAGATAACCCTCTGCTTCCATCCCACACACACACACACACACACTGCAAATAGTTGAAAGGAAGATCATTAATAAAAGCATACCTTTCTTCCACATTTTAACAACTAGACCAAGCCTGGGTGGCCAGAGTAACAAGAAAAAGCTGAAAGACACAACAGCATTGTAGGCCCCCTCGGCGATCAAGGAATCGGCAGCGCATGACTGCTTATGTACCATTTAAATGGAAAGGTACACACACACCTCACGTTTCTCAATAAATCCAAAGAGATCCGTATTTGGTAGCTGGTGAATGGACAAGTTATTTGGCTACAGTTAGCCAGATAAAGTGCTGATCAGCTGCATCACTGAATATAGCCAGATAAAGTCCTCTCTAGCCGGATCAATTTATATGGCTAACTTTAAGACTGCTCTCCAGCACAACCAGGTTTAGCTGGATAAGTTATCCAAATAACTTTGAATATTGCAGTTAGCTGAATAGGTTGTCTGGCTAACAACTCCATCCTGGAATGCTCTCAGAATACCTCCAACTTATCTGTCTAACCTTTATCCGGACAAACAGTTAACCAGATAAGTTGGAGGCATTCACAAAGATGGGAAAATTTAAAACCTATGGTTTGTCTAAGGTCCAAAGTTACCCCTAGAGTCATCAAAATGCTATAAATATAGAAATAGCGCCTGTGATATAAAATGGGTGTGGTTAAGCTAATTTCCTATCTTCTGATTAGTGTGCTACAGCATCACAGTGCATGCCATTTTATGCAGCACATGTTGATTTATATGTGGTGTGCTATTTGCTTTATGTATACACCAGCTGCCTCTTTGGGGGGGGGGAGGGAGAGAGAGAGTGCCCTATAATAGGGAGAATAGGACTCTCTACATACTGTAGACGGGCACATTCAGCTCAGGATGGAGGGTGTTGTTACATACACAGTCAGGGGGAATTAACTACAAATTTGAAATCAACTCCTCTTGCTGTACCTTACATCGATTCAAATGATAGAAGTTCTTCAGTGCTTTCAAATTTGTAGTTAATTCCTTTGTGTATGCCCCACCCCCCAAATCCACCCTGAGCTGAATATGCCCATCTACAGTGCTAGATATATATATAGAGAGACTCTGTCAAATGGCTCACGTTAATTTGACATCAGTCTTTACAGCACACTATTGGTGATTCCTGGTGAGAACGATGACTGGCTATCACTAACATCCCATGATATGATTTAAAAGGGGTCTGGGAAAAACAAGATGGAGGATCACATTGAGGAAACGCTGAAGCGGGTTTAAACGAGCAACTGTTTGAGAAATTGATGAAGACACTTGCGGAGTGTATGTAAGGTTGTTCTTTTTTAAATTACTTTGTTAGCAAATGAAAAATATGCTAATTAGTCTTTTTCCATCGTAGAAATATAACAGACACATCGAGAGCCCCTGACGAAGTAGCCGACAAAACACGAGCCGTGTCGGGCAGTACATTGTGCATCGCTCCCGCAGCGTCAATCGCTCGGCTTCCACTTCAAATGATAAGTGCTAGTTTTGCTATTTATTAGCCTGAAAGCACATAGCAAGTACCATAATACGAATAATGCTTGTCAAGTCAAACAAAAAAGAAGAAAACCTTGTAAAAAATAGAGAGGGTTAGAGACCAATGATTATAAATTTTAAAGTGTGGCAAACATGAAGTGCCAATGAAATTGCACTAAAGGGATTGCTATTCAGCAATAAAGTGAGAGCATATAAATACATCACCCTCTGAATTCATATATGAGGTCTCATCCCTCTAAGAAAAAAGTTTCCATTTATGATATTATTTTGAATATAGGATTTAAAGGTTACATCATATAAGCAGTTTACATTGATATAAGATATATATAGAGACCTATTCTCCCTATTCGCTCTCCCTCCCTCCCTCTCCTTCTTCTGTGATAATTGTGCGATAAAAACAATTTCCCCCTCTACCGCATAAAAATGGTGTACCTATTTCTGACGTTAAATCCCGTGTTAGTGTGTGATAATCTACCCCATTCTGCGGTTACTCTTCCCATTTGCATAACAAATTTAAAATTTGCATGCTATCGTGTTGTGATAGTCATCATGTGTGTTAGACTCATTTAACGCGTGTTCAGGCCCTATCGCATTTTGAGGAATGACCCGGTTAGCAGGATAAATATCTGAATATGGAACTCAATTTGTACACCAATACTATAAGCTGCCTTCCATCGAGCTCCTGCTACAAACACTCATCCAGGTGGTACTGGAAAATGACATACCAGGTCCAAAAAGGAAAGGAAATCACACAAGATGAACTTCCACCACAGGGAAGTAGAAGTGATAATGTATGATTAGGGTGACTATATAGTTTTATGTCAAGAAGGAATGACTGAGCTAATCTTTATTTTTCTCTACTGCATGCATGCAGGTGAATTTTTGATTTCTCAATTGATTTTTTTTTTTTTTTTTAAGAAAAAGAGGACTACATATCCAAGTATGCCGTGGGAGAAAACCAGCATTTTCTCAGCCTGTCATTGTTGCCATGGAACTATATGGTTACTCTATCTATAATGCAATCTAACAACTATATGGGGAGCATGCTAGAATGACTGACAATGCTAGAAAACAGCAAATCTGGACTTGGATTTAGACTGCTTTCAATAGGATTGGAGTGATAGTAGACTCTTCCCAGAACAACTCATACTCCTGGATGAAATGGTTCCTGGGAACACCATTTCAAAAGATGCATTCCTGGATTTGCAAGGTGGTCACCAGTACATTCATCATGACAATAGTCAATGGCAATATTTCATTAATTACTCTTTTACATAGTCTTATCTAGGCATTCACTTATGAGGTTATAGACCCCTAGACAACTACTTAGTCAACACTTTTCTCCAGGGAGTATCTAAACACAAATGAAGACTCCTATTGGGAAGGGTAATAAATCATAATATAAAAGTATGTTGTCAATAATAATACTCTGATGTTGAAAAAGCCAATCAACTGAAAACAGTATATGGTCTGGATTTCAACCACATAATGCTAAACAGTTCCTTACATGTGTTATTATATGAATATAATAACACATGTAAGTTGAGAGATCCTAACATATTTCATTAATACATTAGTAGTACAGAATTCTAACAGCCATAAACTGACTCATCAAATAGGTTTTGATTCCTTTTATTGTATCAATGTCAGAAAAATCCAGAGTAGTAGTACATGTGTTAACGTCAAATCATAGTAGATGGTGATAGATAAGGATGACTGGGCCCATCCAGTTGTTTCCTCTGGTTTTCTACCACTTTGAGTAGATCAGCATATTAAATTCCCATATATAAACCAACTCCAGTCCCCCCATGTCTTTTGCCCAACCAACCCAGTTCTTACCACTGTTCTCTGTATCTGTCCCATTACAGTGCTGGTCTCTACCACCTTGCCTTTTCATCTTTATCTTTGGTTCTTACAGGTCCTGTGCTTAATCCAACATGCAAGTCCCCTCCCGTGTTTTAACACCAAACTCTGTAATAGCCCAAACAGCCAGCAAACCTAATAAGGCTTTTGTCCAAAACATCTGGCTACCACTCAGGTCTCCTTTTTTTTTTTTTTAGCATTTGTTAGACCTTGAAAGGAATGCTTAGAGACTCAGTAGGATCAAAATACGACAGATATGTCTCAGCAACATTTGACTGGCATGTGAGAAATGTAGCAGCAACAGACTTGCATACTGCAGCTGTAACAACAGCAACAATATGCAAACATCATAGTGTCAGTTGTTAAAATACAAGCAATCACCATCATTTGATTATTCCTGTTTTCTCCCTGGGCATGTTTATTTGATGGGTAGATGCCTCGCTGTAAAGAGAAAGGATTGCTAGTAATAGCAGATTCTAACTTCTGTATTCACTGAAATGGTCATTCTAGATGTATACCAGACAGGGAGTATTCAAAGCTCTTTGTCTGTCTTCTCGCCCAAGTCCTCTGGACAACAACTTCCTGACCACGGTCATCTGAGACGGTAACTTTCAAACCGCTGCGTGGACGCACACTGGCACGCATACACAGGCCTGCGCCCAGGAACGCAGCCATTTTATAACTTGTGCATAATAGCCTGGCCATGCGCAGATATGCGCCTAATTTGAAGTGGGCACGCAAATCCAGCTTCTACCGTGCAAGACAGGGAATTTTAAAAGGGGAGCACGCTCATGCAATTCCCAGTTTGCCAGTTTGGCCACAAGTTCCCCCCGTTAACAATTAGGTCTTCCAACCCCCTCCCCAGTTTGATAGCCTACTGTTCCCCCAGACCCCTTAATCCCCCTCAGAAACAGCTCAATCCTTTTATTTCATAACTTACATGTCATCCATAGCAGAAGTAAAGTTATGTGGAAGGGACCTCAGCGTGCGCTGGAGCGTGTAATTATTTACATGCACATCTCTTGGCCAGGCCCCAAATGCCCATGCCATGCCCCTTTTTAGAAGCTTTTGAGACGTGTGTGCAGCGTGATTTATGTGCGTACCTGGGCGCTTTTTAAAATACAGCCAGTGCGCATGAGCCTTTGCGTTTCCCTAGTGCCGGGCTTTTCAAATTCACATTTAAGGGTTCAATGTTCCAAGCCTAAATTCGGAAATTCATGCAACAGATGTCACTTTATTATCTCCAAGCAGAGGCATGCATAAATTCATTAGGGGTGTGCATTCGTTTGCGACGCATTGGCAATCCGCAACGTATAGGTCCATATCCGTTGTATTCGTGGGTTCGCGAAACGTATCGCAATCCCCCACGAATACAAACATATCATTATTCTTTTGGCTCGCTCGTAGTGATTTCTTAGCGGCTTTTTGAAATAGGTGAATGCCATGCAGGAGTATCCATAGCAAAAAACCAGCCCTTTCCTGTGAGTCATAAGTGACCTCACAGCCCTGTCATACAGTAGGTCAGATAGGTTGGCAAGGAGACCAGAATGCAACCTATCAGCACTAAGCATTTTTCTAATGCAGCGAATCGCCGCTCTCACTCAGTGCCATGCGACGCTGTTCCTGATGACCCAGCACTATATATATACGTTAAGCACGTGGCGTGCCACGCACTTTCTTTGCAGAGATGGTCTGGGGAGGTAGTCTGTGGAAGGTGGTTTCACTCAGAGCTAGTCTGAGTGTCTCAAATCTGTATTCAATTGCTAGCTATGTTGATAGAAAAAGATATTTGTTCGATTTGGCTGCAGTGCCAGCTACTAGCCCTATTTTTTTTTACTGCAAATTTTTTTATTGATCTGAAAGAAGCTGCTAGCACTAGCAGTGGCATTTTGCTGCTTAGTTTACCCCCTGGGGTCGGTTGCAAGCAGCATTTGGGTGTTGTGGGTGGGAGTTATATTCAATTTGTAGCTAGTTTGATAGAATTGCCCTTGAAAAAGATATTTCATTGATTTTGCTGCTGTGCCAAGCCAGGCTTTTTTGTTAACTGCGATTTTGTTTTATTGAACTCACTGTCTCTCTGTGCTCTTTTAATCCAAGAAGGCATCAGTGACAGTGGGCACTGGGCAGTTTTGTAGACTCACATATATTGAGACAGCGGTGCTCTCTGAAGCCAAATCCCCGGTGGGCCTCTTTTGTAATTACCAGTGGCACTTTGTTGTGTGCACATAGATTACATTAGTGCACATCAAGGTACTGTGCCAATGTGCCTGTGGGCAGCCAGTTTTGCAGACTCACGTATATTGGGACAGCGGTGCTCTCTGAAGCCAAATCCCCAGTGGGCCTCTTTTATAGTTACCACTTTGTTGTGTGCACATAGTGCACATCAAGGCCCTGTGCCTGTGGGCACCCAGTTTTATGTTGGTGCTAGTCTTTCTGCTGCTTTGTCCCTTTATCAGCACCTTGTGGTTTTTTCTGACACTTTCTGCTTGCTCTGTTTCCCCTTCATTGTGCTGTAGGATGTTGATGCTACTTGTCTTGCCACTTTGCCTGTTGTGCTGCCTTCGAGGGTTCATGCAACTGTTATCGGTGCTCTCTTTTGAAGCTGTGTTGTGTTTTTGACACTCTTGCTGCTGCTTTGCACCTCTGTTAAAGCACTCTTGCCACTCCTGATGGGATTATCAGGAGTGGCAAGAAAGCCTTAGGCTATTTGTGCTACTTTGGTGCCACTTTGCCACAGTCTAAGTACCTTGGAGCTCTTTTCTCGTTCTGATGATTGCTCCCCAGAATTTTCATCAGAATTGATAAGAAAACCCCAATTCTGCAGCCAAAAATAGGCTGCAAATACTCCCCCCATTGACTTTACTGGGAAAATGGACAACGAATGAAACTAATCAACGAATTGGTGTTTCCCCCTATGAAACTAGTGCAATGAATTTGGGTCCCGGCGAACTGAAAACTGAATCGAAACAAAATTTTTCCTTCTGCACATCCCGAATGGAATATAAATATATATTACCATATACTATTGTATCCTAAAAGGTATCCATGCATAGGGACAGTAACTTTAAAACAAACGCCCTGGAGCCCATACACGTACATATGGGCGGGCGTGCAGACATACACTGGAATTTTACATTATGGGGAAGATTTTAAAAGCCTTATGCGGGTAGGGGGGTTACGTGCGCTGAACTTATTTTAAAAAGGCCCGGTGATGCGCGTAAAGCCCCGGGACGCGTGTAAGTCCCGGGGCTTGCAAAAAGGGGCGGGGAGGGGGCGGAGCCGGAACCTCCAGGCACAGCGGCCAAGGCAGGCGTAACTTAGTTTTTTTAGGGGGGTTTAGCTTAGGGCTGGGGGGGCGGGAGAGTTAGGGGAAGGGAATGGAAGGTGGTGTGGGGGGGGGGGTAGGGAAGTTCCCTCTGAGGCCACTCCCATTTCGGCTTAATGGCTATTGCATGCATGATGATCTTTAGTGCCACTGCCTAGGTCCTTAAGCCTTTGAAAATTTACCCTTTAGCAGAGGTCTAGTAGCCAACCTGAAACTGGAGAAAACTGCATTTTTTGTAGGTTGTGAATTTTTATATTTGACCTAGGTAAGAATTATCCAAAGATGTCTTAGTACATGAGTTCTCAAGACTAGATACATCCCTTTTTCAGATGTGATTTCTTTATTCACTTTTACTATAGGTGTTTAACCATTTACTCTTCAAATAGAAATCCAAGGCTTTCATTTGCCCACTGTCTTTCACCCAATTTTAAACCTACTTTCCATTCTTAAACTCCTCTCCAACCACAATGCTTCCTTTATTAGACCTAAGTGACTTTTTTTTTTCCCCCCATTTGCTTCCATGAAATCCCCAAACCACCTCTGTTAGGGCCTTCCCCTCCCTCTCCAGCAATAAATAACGAATGGGAGAAAAGGCTTAATAAATCAGACCTTTAGTCTAATACGTTCTTTTTACATTTGTGATCAGAATTCATGAGTTTAAAAAAAAAAAAAAAATCACACTGCATGGGATGTCTCCTGCAACGATATCTCTGTTGGGGAAATACACTTTTGTTAGATGGGTGCACAGGTTGGATGGCCTTGAAAATGCATTTGCCAATAAATTTTCTGAGGAAGATTAATTTTTCACTGTTGCATAACAGTTCTCTTATCTCTAATGCAAGTGATCCTGATATTATTAACCTGCAGGTCAAAAGCAAAACCGGCATGCATCCCTGCCCCTCTTAGAAGAAATATTTTTATCGTGCTAATCTTTGTATCATTCCTTTTTTCGTTTTCATATCGCAAATGTTTCTGTTTGGTGAGAAATGCATACATTTGGGTGGGTTTCAATAAAAAAAAACCATCTTTAGAAGTATAAGTTGCATATACTTTCCAAGATTTTTTTCTCAATCTCTGTGCCTTCTCTTATTTTCAAATACTAATTTGATAATTTTCCATGTCAAGGGTTTTCATTGCCTTTATAACATACACATTATCACATAAAAAAAAAAAGAGTGAAAGAAGTAGTATTATGGGGTTGTTTTTTTTTTTCTTTTAATGTTGCACATGAAACATACAAGCTACGATTAGCCAAACTTCGCAAGCTCTGTTCAGGCTCATTAATTTTGCTGACTGTCAGATCAAGCACGCCAAGTGCTTACAATGGGCTTTTTTTTTTTCAAGGCAAGTGAGTATATGGTAAGATTTTTCAGGCCATATAACTGTGTGAGCATTCAGTCACAAAGTGGCAACGCTACCTCTTTTTTCTTTTCTCAGTAATACCACAGAATTTGCCACTGTTACATCGTGTAAAAGCTGCTCCCTCCCCTGCCCTCCCCCCCTCCCCACTCCACTAGCCTGCAACAAACCATTCAAAGAAAGTGAATTTTGACTCGCCGTTAATAAGGCACCACCTAAATGTGCCATAAAATTTACATTTACTTTATTTTCATGGTGGACCTCTATAATTTAAAGTGGCAATGATGTTGGCATCCCAGCTTCACAACAGGGAGATAAACGTCATCAGCACACCTACCCCAAACTATTCCCAACTCCAACACAGGAAGGATAACTTTCAAACTGCCCGCATATAGATTCGGGATATTATTTTATAGCACACGTATATGATGTACGTGCCTGTCATAAAATACGCACGTCTCTACCCTGCAACATGCGCACGTATATCAATGAACTGTGCGTGTACTTTACCCACCTATATAAAAAGTCTAAATGCATATATTTTACGCATGAAAGTAAAGCAGGACTTAACTGTGCAAGTCGGTATATTTTATTAACATGCACGCACTGATGAAATTGCCAGGTTTACCAATTAATCCACCAGTTTGCCCGGTCCTTCTCCAGGTCATCAAGACCCTCCCAGTTCTTCAGCCTGAATGTCCCCCAGTTCCCCTGCACCTCCCACACTGTCAGTGCCACACAATGAAACACGTGGAATTTCATTTTCACAGGAAAATAAGCCAGTGTAAAAATGCGTGATTGAGCTGTAAAATGTACGGGTGCAAGTGTCTTTTAAAATAGTAATTTACACGTGTAACTGTTAGCCCTGCATGGAAACACCCCTTTTTTTATATGCATATATGCGTGCATGAATGTGAAAGGCAGACATAATTTGGGCTTTTATAAAATACAAAAAAATGTGAGTAGAAGCTGCGTGCTAATTCTTACCCACGTAACATTTTGAAGATTCACCTTTAATCTTCTGATGTGATGGAGGTCATATTAAGCTGGTTAGTGGAACAAGTTATCCGGCTGAAGTTAGCTGGATAATGTGTCCTGTACATTCAGTGGGATACGCGTCCTGAATGACTTTATACCTAATTAGCCAAACTTTAAATATATCCGGATAGGTCTAAAGTTTGTGAGGCTGCCAGCTAACATGATAGCTTCAAAAAATATCTGCTTAAGTGGCCATTCTGTTGGAAAAAAAAAAAAAAAGCTTCAGTCCTCCTTACCCGATTCTGACAACCCCACCACCACTAATTGTTTCACCCGCTGCTTGTACAGGTCCCCCCCAAACCTCTCCAACAGGTAAAAAGTTGCAGTCCATCCCCACCATTCCCCCCTCTCTCCCCGGAGAAGAAAAAAATAATCTAGTCTAATTGGTCCTCCCATCTGGCCACGCTATTCACCCCCTCCTTCTCCCTAGCTCCTCTTCCCTCCAGTACCTTTCTAGGAGGCGCATTTGAAAAGTAGTTCCAGGATTGCTTAAAGGTGCCGTCCCAGGCGCTTACAGCATAGCTGTGGGCAGCCGAGCTGGAAGCTTACGTTAGCAGCATGACTGCCTCTCATTTCTAGTGCCCAAAATTGCATCTTTCAGTCCCTGAGATCGCATCTTTCAGTAAAGCAGCACCAACAGTGGCATAAAGATCCTATGTCACCCAGAGAAAGGCAAAGCAGTGCAAACAGTGGCATGAAGACCCCCAAGGCACCAAAAAGGAGTTTATGTGGCACATGAACACTCCCAGAGAGAGGCAAAGGGCACCAAGAGAGGGGCAAAGGGCACCAATAACAACAGCATGAACAGGAATGAATCCAAGGCATACAGTGAAGCTATGGCAGCAACCGAAAGCATTGAGCATGGGGGTATGAGAGCAAGCACAGTGGCATCGACTCCCAAGGCATAGAGCGAGCGGTCTGGCAGCAAGTACAGTGACATCAACACCTGAAGACAATAAAGGGGTGGTTTTCAAAAGGATTTACACACATAAAAGTAGCATATATCGTAGCAATTTTCAAAAGCCCATTTACTTGCATAAAACCCAGTTTTGAGCCTGAAAATACTTTTGAAAATGACCCCCTAAGTGAGGGGGTAAGGCATCAAGAGAAATGGCATCAACATCCTCAGGCACTGACTGCAGAATGAGGTGGTCAGAGGAATGGTATTAACACAGTAAAAAGCTGAACCAAGAGAGAGGCTGGGCAAGACAGTCATGAACACAAAAAGCAGGGCAACTGGTGGGCAGCAAAGCAGCAAGGCTTCAAGATCACAAGATATCCTTAGAGAGGCAGAGACAAAAGTTTTCCTTTTTTTTTTAATGCTTTTCTTTTGGAGGCCAACGCACCCTAGTCAAACCAGGAGAGAGGCAGGGCAGGAAGAGCAGGCTGGGTGGAAACAGGAGCCCAACTAGACAGCAAGGTGATGAACAACAAGAGAGGCAGGGCACGAGGAGCTGAACGGGCATGAGCAAGAGAAGCAATAGGCAAAAACACAGCAAGATGCCGAGATCAAAACGTGCAGGCATTGGCTGAGATTGTGGCCTCAGTCCTTCTGCCACTCACATGGAAATTCAGGGAAACCCAGCGGAGGGAAGTTTATCTTAAGGAAAATCCACTTTTCTCCAATTCTCATGCCAGCCGTCAACTATGTGGACTCATAGGGGTAGATTTTAAAAGACACGCGGCCTACATGTGCGCAGGCGCATGCATGTTATAAAATCCAGGGTCGGCGCGCTGCCTTCCTCCGTTCCCTTCCCCTTAACCTAACCTTCCCACCCCTTGCCCTAATCTTTCCCCCTCAGCCCTACTCTAATCCCCCCTGACTCTTGTTTTACCTTTTGTGCCTGCCTCTGGGCAGGCGCAAGTTGCACACGCCGGCAGCCTGCTGGCACGCGATCCTCCGACACAGTGGCAATGACCGCTATGTAAGAGGCCTCTGGCCCCGCCCCTGACCGCCCCATGGACTGCCCCTTTTGTAAAGCCCCAGGGGACTTACACGCTTTATGCGCGTTGCCGGGCATTTTTAAAATAGGCCCAGTGAGCGTAAATCTTTCCTCGAATAATAAAGTAAGCTGAGACAAAACAAGTCTGCCTGAAAACAAGAAATAGCTAATCCTAGAAGGGGGGCTCACAGGTGAACTCTGAAAAATAACCTAATCTACCCAGAGCAGAAAACAGTCTGTCCAAGGACAGTTCATCAGCCAGGGGCTGACACCCCTCCCGAAGGGAGAAAAGAGACAGCAATCTGAAATGAAGAGAATCACTGACATGGCAAAGAATTGCTGGTTAAGTCATGATCATACCTGGTCCAGGGTTGCACACAGCAGGAGCAGTGACCCCAAAGGAGCAAGGGGGGCCAGCCAGAGAATAAATGATCCCATCCACCCATAGCATGACTATGCACGAGCTATTTACATATGCATGCCTGGGCTGTTAAAAGAGCAGAGGGTAGAGAAACAGGGAGGGCAAAAATGTAGACAATCAACACCTGATAACGCAGAGGCATCAGCTCTGCCCCTCCCTGGTTTGAAGAGGTAGAGGACTGACGGTGTCCTGTGAGACTGGAGAGAGGAAAGCCCTTCCTGATACCTGGCCACCTGCCACGAAGCCAGAGATGGGCCCCAGAGTTGAGAGGCACCCCCTCAGCCCAGCCAGTACCAGGACCAAGGAAGAAAGCTCTTTCCGTCGAGATGGTCCCCGAGATCTCCAGCCAGAGACTGCTCTAGAGGTAAACAGAAAGGACTCTCCGGTTGGGTGGGGCTAGCAAGCTAGTTACCTTTATTAATACTCTAAGCAGGCTAAGATCTTGCATGTTTCCATCTACTAATGATGACGAGCTTTATTTAATATAAACTGATACTAAGAAGCAAGGACTTTAGAGATATATACGGTTTATTTTCTTCTAAATGCTAGCCCTGCAAAGTCTGACAAATAAAAGTCTGAATCTGTGGATTAAACGTGTGGGTCTTTTCTGTGCTATTTGGATTGTGTAGGTATAGGAGGAAATTGTCTGCAGCACTGCTGGCCCTGATAGGTGTAGGGGAGAGGGAAGTGAGGTGCATAGTATCAGACAGGTTACAAAATCCTTAATAACGTTTACAGGTTCTCCAAGGTACTGAGTACCACAGTTTATGCAGGGGTTTCTTTTACTGGGGGGGATACAGGTATTTATTGCCAACAGCTGAAGCTACGCCCTATGATAGGAAAGCCCGTTGTGCAATGCCCACAGGGAGGAGGACGGTTGGGCAGATAACTGTAGGACAGGAAATGGGACCTTTCAGAGTGCTGCTGATGCTGACAGTGCTGCATGGGGAGTCCACTCTTTCCTCCGCTGTGCCTCTGGCATTCTCTACCTTCTAGGTTCTCCTTCCAGTAAGTCAACTTGTTGGATTTACAATACTCCCTTTCACCCATGGATTACACCGTTTGGCAGCAGGGAAGAATCCAGCTGGGTGAGAGGTCTGAACCAATTTTGCATTTGCAACTGCATAGAGTCCTCTGTCCCCGTCATCTATTTCTGCTGGAAACCCCTGTAATTTCCCCACCAGTTTGGTGACTATAGGGATGATCTTGTCCAGGATGGTTCTTATAGAGCTCATATCCTTTGAGACATCCTTGAAGAGCTTCAGGACTTGTACTGCCTGCATCATGGGTAACCAATCCAGATGCCCCCACCGGGCAATCTATACTGATTTCTGCATCTTCAGGTAACTCATGAACAGATGTCTGCTGCTCCACTAACCTCTGCATCATCAGATAGGTAGCATTCCACCTGGTGCCGATATCCTGAATAAGATGGTGCATAGGTGCCTGGACAGCTTCCTGCTGCCCCCTCCTCATGCTCTAGTTAAAATGCTCTGATATTTTCTTGTAACTTTCTATCAGCTCCTGCAGGACAAAACTGCCACCTTGCTTGGTGCCCAATCCCAAAGAGTACTTTACTGCCAGGTGCAGTAGGTGTGTACATCACATCCCCTCTGTTGGCTGCTCCATCGCGCACAGTCCCCTAACATCACCTTTAACCATAAAATCATGGGTGCTGGCAAATGAAGATAACACAGCCCCTGTAAAAGCCGGTTTCTATTAGGCAGGAAGCCCAGAGAAAATCACCAGGCCAATTTTTTTTTTAATTAAAATATGTATAAAGAACTTTCTTAAAATTAAAAAGTTCACTCAAAGAGGTGAACAAAAATTATAAAAATAATATTAATAATAATGATTAAATAAAAGAGAACTTTACTAAAGCTTTATCGCGTGCGTTAGGGCCTTTTCGCATGTGATATAATGCAAATTAGGGAGGGGGAGGAGTTGGGGCGGGGCAGGGGAGGAGTCGGCCGCAACACCGCTGCCGGTGATAATGTGAGGAACATTATCGCTGGCAGTAGTGCGGCAAACAGCACCACTTTTCACGGTGGCGCTATTTGCACGAAAGGCTGAGCGGCTGGCGAAATCGCACCGCCATGGTGCGAACAGCTGCGGCCTTTCGGAGGCCCGCCGCCCCCTTTGTCCCCCCCCCCCCCCGCCCCCTTTTTCGCTGGATTCATCATTCTGCAAAGAATGATGAATCCAGCCCTAAGTTTGTTGGACAATTCAAAAAATCTGGAAAAATCTCAAAAGTTCATTTAACCTTTTTGAAGAAATCTGAAACAAATTTGAAAGGTTAAATTATGGATTTAAAAAAAATCTTAAAGCAGGTTTTCTCGGATTAGTTTTTTTATTTTAAAATCCAAAGCATATTTTTAAAAATCTGCTTCCTATTTTTCAAATGTATTTTGCATCTTCCCCAAATCTGCAAAAACAAATCAAGGAGGCATCCTCGGTGTATCTGTAGAAAATATAAAATTTCCAGCTAATACCGTAGCATGCTAAAATATACCTGGTTTGCCTTCAGCATCACATTTTTCGGCCATCTATCATAGACATAGAGGCTCACCTAATACAACAACTTTATATTTTGATCTAATTAAAAGTTTTACCACTAAAAAACATTCCATTTTTCTCCAGGAACAAGATGGCTGACATAACTTGGCACTGCAACATGGGAAGCATCTATAGACAGGATGACATGGCATAGGATCAGCCTATAGGCAATAATCAAAATCAGAGAAATGAAGTAGCAGCTAATGGCCTTTTATGTAAATTAAAAAACTTATTATGCTATTCAAATGATAAGAGTATGTATTTATTCCTATAGCACCCCTGTTTATGCAGAATGATATAGTGAAACATATTTACCTCAAAGGTTATACAATTTAAGAATAAGACCGTCTGGAAGTTCTCTTGAGCACCCCCTAGCTAATCTGGTTTTCAGGATAGCCCCAATGGACAGATAAGATTTTTATACAACTGTGGTGGAACATGCAAATCTCTCTCAGGCATGTTCGCAGTTGTTATTATGAAGCCCGACTGGCAATGGGGATACTCAAAAGACCAGGCTGAGAAGCATAGTTTTCACTAAAGTTATTTATTTGTATTTATTTTTATATTCTGCTTTTCAGTTCTTCAAAATGGATTACGTTCAGGCACTATAGGTATTTTCCTATCCCCAGAGGGCTTACAATCTAATTTTGTACCCGAGACAGCAGAGGGTAAAGTTACAAGCCTTGTTAGACATTAGCCAGAAAGAGCTATGTAAGAGATGGGCAATGCCTTCGATAATAAGTACAGTACCTCTGCTACGGACTGACCGGATATTTTAGACTAACCAGGTTTTGCAACAATGGTGGCATGAGCCTCAAAAACTAAATTAAAAGGAAAATATTATCCTGCCCACACTGGTAGAGTCCCTATAGAACTTTGAAATCCGAATGTCCTGGAGGTGACTCTTTGCCAGCATTTATTCCTTTGCCAGCTTTCTCACAACTGAACAGCTTGTAACACCATGAAAACCAATGGATGGAACAAATTATATTAAATTATGTAAAAAGGCATTAAAGAGAACAGCCTACCAAGTAAGACAAATAATACACAGAAACTTTTTTCTTTTCATAAATCTTGCAAAAGATTGTGTGAAACTTAGAATTATTTATTAAAAGGACTTTCCATGACTATAGGCAAGAAGCCATTTTCTTTTAAGATCAGCTGAATGCAACTGTGTCCTTGTTACCTGTGATGTATTTAGACTCACTCATGCATGGACAAATTTCCTACAAAATTTAAAGCCATATAATATTTTCAGAAGTGCTTCAGGTCACATGAACTATCCTATTCTGTAGATCCAAACTTTGGTATAACATTAGTTAATGTCAAAAGGCAAAGAAAATATCTGTAAGCCAAATTGTGACGTTAGACATTATTAATATAATGCAACTAGACTGTATGACCCCTGAACCCAGTTCGATAATACCCATGCATGGAGAGCTTCTTAAAACATTTTTTTAAAAAACTGACAACACTAATCTATTTTACTAATACAGGATGAATGCTACTAGTGTCCTATGTGTAGAGATGCCAGTGACTGGCCCTAGTAGTTAGGACCTGGAGTGGAGCATACTATTTTGCCACAGCACCCCCACTACAGGCTGCTGCAGTGATGGGCTCCTGTCTGCTCAGGAGCAGGTGATGTCTGGGATCAGTGTGGGATTTCTGCTTGGAATTTGATGTGAAAGGAGAAATTACTAGGGATGTGAATCGTTTTTGAACGATTAAAATTATCGTCAGATAATTTTTAAATCATCCTAAATCGTCAGAATGCATGATACAATACAAATGCCCCCGATTTATCGTCATAAATCGTCCTAAATCGTTAAATAGGGCATGGGAATTATTTGGGGGAGGGCGGGAAAACCGGCACACCAAAACAACCCCTAAACCCACCCCGACCCTTTAAAACCAATTCCTTACCCTCCCCCACCCTCCCGAACCCCCCCAAAATGTTAAATTACCTGGTGGTCCAATGGGGGTGGTCCCGGCGCGATCTCCCGCTCTCGGGCCATCGGCGCCATTTTGGCTGCCACTAATTAAAATGGCGCCGATGGCCCGATAAAAAAAAAAACCCCCAAAACCTTTTAAAATTACCTGGTGGTCCAGGGGGGCCTCGGGGAGTGATTTCCCATTCCCAGGCATCAGCTGCGCTAAAAACAAAATGGCGCTGATGCCCCTTTGCCCTTACCATGTGACACGGTATCCGTGCCATTGGCCGGCCCCTGTCACATGAGGAGCACTGGATGGCCGGCGCCATCTTTACTCATCAGCCCCTATTATAGAGTATAGTATAATAGGGGCTGATAAGTAAAGATAGCGCCGGCCATCCAGTGCTCCTACCATGTGACAGGGGCCGGCCAATGGCACGGATACCCTGTCACATGGTAAGGGCAAAGGGGCATCGGCGCCATTTTATTTTAGCGCAGCTGATGCCTGGCAACGTGAAATCACTCCCCGAGGCCCCCCTGGACCACCAAGTAATTTTAAAAGGTTTTGGGGGGGTCGGGAGGGTGGGGGAGGCTAAGGGGGGGGGGGTCGATTTAAAGAGTCGGGTGGGATTTTTTTTTAGCGGTGCGGGCCAGCCTAAAAAGAAAATTAGCGATGTGAATTGGAATCGGAAACAATTCCAATTCACATATCTTAACGATCAGATTCCCCCCCCCCCCCCCCCCCCCGCAGCCAAACCTGATCGTTAAGACAATCTGGCACACGATTCACATCTCTAGAAATTACTACTTACCTGATGATTTCATTTTCCTTACTGTAGACAGGTGGACTCAGGACCAGTAGGTTATGCACCCCTGCCAGCAGATGGAGATGGAGCAAACTGATGTCACAGAATATGTACTCCTGCAGTGACCTCAGCCTGCCAGTATTCTCTTCGAAAGCAACTGTGGACAGACTAGCAAAAAACTTGCTTGAAAACAATCAACCAACAAGAAACACTAAACTCAAGCCAGGAACATATGTTCCCCAATCTAGGGACTGGATGTTCACTTACCAGTAATCCCCTGGAACACATAGCCCCAAAGAAGGACCATTGATACAAGCATTCGGCAGCTGAAGGCGGGAAGGTGAGTCCAACTGTCTACACTAAAGAAAACAAAATTATCAGGAACGTAGCAATTTCTTCTTTCCTAGCATGTAAACAGATGGACTCAGGACCAGTGGGATGACCAGGGTAGGACACTGCCCACATAGACGAAAAAGATTGGACGGCAGGAGGTCCTTCCGGACCCCCGCTGGACTTTTGGCAAGTCTCGTGGGGGTCAGGAGGCCCCCCACAAGCTGGCCAAAAGTTCCTGGAGGTCCAGCGGGGGTCAGGGAGCGATTTCCCGCCGCGAATCGTTTTCGTACGGAAAATGGCGCCGGCCATATGCGTATGGCCGGCGCCATTTTCTGTACGGAAAATGGCGCCGGCAGGAGATCGACTGCAGGAGGTCGTTCAGCGAGGGTTCCGGCGCCTCGCTGAACGACCTCCTGCAGTCGATCTCCTGCCGGCGCCATTTTCCGTACGAAAACGATTCGCGGCGGGAAATCGCTCCCTGACCCCCGCTGGACCTCCAGGAACTTTTGGCCAGCTTGTGGGGGGCCTCCTGACCCCCACGAGACTTGCCAAAAGTCCAGCGGGGGTCCGGAAGGACCTCCTGCCGTCCAATCTTTTTCGTCTATGGCCGCCGCCATTTTTCGGCGCCATTTTGGAAAATGGCGCCGGCTGAAGACGACAAGATTCAGAGCAGGAGCCCGTTCCGGACCGCTGCCGTTCCGGACCGCCGCTGGACCCGCAGGTTATTTAAGTTATTTGGGGGGGGGGGTTCGGGAGGGTGGGGGATTTAATTTAAAGGGTCGGGGGTGGGTTTTAGGGGGTTTTAATGTGCCGGTTTTTCGATTTTTTGATTTTTCGATTTTTCACGATTTTTAACGATTTTTCACGATATTTTACCCCCCCAAACGGCAACAATACGATTCCCTCCCCCTCCCAGCCGAAATCGATCGTTAAGACGATCGAGGACACGATTCACATCCCTAGTAAGGAGGACCACGTCGCAGCTCGGCAAATGTATTTTGGAGGCAACAATCTAACCTCTGCCCATGACACCGCTTGAGCCCTAGTGGACTGAGTCTTAATCTGAGTAGGCAATGGCTTTTCAGCATCCACATACGCGGCCGTGACTACCTCCTTAATCCAGCGAGCTATAGTCGCCCGTGAAGCTGGTTCGCCTTGCTTCCTTCCACCAAGAAGGACAAACAGGTGATCCATCTTTCGAAAAGGTTCAGAAACCTGCAGATACCACACGATGAGTTTCTTGAAATCCAAGGGCCATGGAAGGCAATACTCCCCCATGTCCCTGACCTTCTCCAGGAATAGCAAGGAACTGGACTGATTCAAATGAAATTCCAAGACCACTTTAGGCAAGAAGGATGGAATAGAACACAGCTGTACACCCCTGGAATCACCAAAAGGAACAGCTTCCGGAAGTTCAATGTGAGGAACATATAGCCACCAGGAACACTGAGTTCAAGGTCAATAGATGCTAGGAAAGGCTATACAGCAGTTGGAATGTAGGGCCCGCCAAGAATTTCAACACCCAATTAAGACTTCACAATGGATTCAGTAACATCAAGGGAAGCTCTAAGATGCTTCACTCCCTTCAAAAAATGGGCCACATCAGGATGAGATGATAAGGAATCACCATCTGCCTGGCCCGTGAAACAGGCAACAACTGCAACCTGTACCTTCATGGAATTAGGGGCCAATCCTTTATGTAAATCATCCTGCAAAAATTCCCGAATGAGCGGGATCTTAACAGATCAAGGAAGAACACTCGATCCTCACACCAGGCCTTAAATAATCTCCAAGCCTACACATATGCCAAGGAAGTGGGGAAGTTCCAAGTGCGGAGCAAGGTAGCAATCACTGCAGAAGAATATCCATGCTTCAACAAACAAGCACTTTTAAGGGCCAAACCGTAAGGCAAAACTTAGTTGGATCTTCGCGAAAGACAGATCCCTGTCGCAATAGATTCTTGTGTGGCATAAGATGCTGGGGGGTTTCCACCAGGAGTCTTCACAGATCTGCATATCATGGTTGTCTGGGCCAATCCAGTGCCACCAGGAGTACCATCCCCCTGTGGCCTTCAATCCTGCAAACTATCCTGCCCAACAAGGGCCATGGAGGAAAGGCATAAAGTAACTTGTCTTCTGGCCAGACCTGTACGAGTGCATCTATGCCCAGGGACCACAGAAGAATCGAGGAAACCGCATTGTGAGACGTTGTCAGCAGGTCAATGAATGGAAGGCCCCAGCAATTCACTATTAGCTGTAATGCCTCATCCAACAACACCCATTCTCCTTGTCCAGACTCTCCCTGCTGAGAAATTCTGCTTTTACATTGTCTTTTCCTACAATGTGAGAAGCCGAGATCATCTGTAGATGTCTTTCCACCATTCCATAAGTTGGTCTATTTCCTGCATCACTTTCTGGCTCTTGGTTCCTCCCTGTTGATTGATATAGGCATCACTCAGAATGCTTGACCCTGCAGTCTGTGGCTGACCCCACAACAAGCCAACTGGACTGCCCGGGCTTCCAGGCAATTGATGTTCCAGAGGGACTCTTTGGCATTCCAATGTCCTTGGGCCATCAGCTCCTGACAGTGACTCCCCAACCTTGGAGACTCGCATCTGTCGTGAGTATCAATCAGTTCAGGGAGGTCAAGGAAACACCTTTTCTCAGATGAGCCTCCTACAACCACCACTGGAGGCGAGAGCAGAATTCCAGAGCAAGTGGAGCCGAACTGAAAATCCTGAGACTGTGGGTTCCAATGAGATAGCAATGAGCGCTGAAGAGGACACATATATGCCCTCGCCCACAGCATCACTTCCAGGGTTGCTGCCATCAAACCAAGCACCTGTAGATAGGGTCACACTGTCAGACATATAGTGCTCACCAACTGACGCACTTGTGACATCAATTTCTGAATTTGAACTTCTGGCAGGAAAACTTTGTCCTGCCTCATGTCAAACCAAACACCCAGATTATCCAATGACTGAGACAGCTGAAGACTGCTCTTGGCGAGGTTCACCATCCAACCAAGCTCCTGCAACAAGGAGATCACCTTGCAGGTCATCAGGCAGCACTCTTCCTGAGACTTGGCTTGAATCAGCCGTCGTCCAAATACGGGTGTGCCAGGATCCCATCTCTTCCTGGAGGTGATACAAGAAGGATATGTGCTGGAATTTCACAGTATTCCTTGGGATGTGTTCATGGTGTCTCCTTGCCACTCCCCACAGAAGAAGCAGGCATTGGAATCTACGCTTCCATAACTTTCGAAAATGATTTGGGAGCTGTGGCTAGGCCAAAAGGCAGTGCCCGAAACTGATATTGGCGCTCCAAAACCACAAAATGCAGAATACCTTGGTGCTCCAAATGGATGGGAATATAAAGGTAGGCTTTGAACAGATTCATGGAGGTCAGAAATTCCCCCGACTTCATGGCCATTACTACTGAGTGTAAGGTTTCCATGAGAAAATGAGTCACCCTCAAATGACGGTTGACACTCTTCAGATCCAGGATGGGACAAAAAAAACCCTCCTTCTTGGGCACAACAAAATAAATGGAATATCGCTCCATACTTTCCTGAGATGTAGGCACTAGAACCACAGCCCTCAACCTGAGGAGCCTTAGAAGCGTAGATTCCACTGCCTGCTTCTTCTGTGGGGAATGGCAAGGAGACACCATGAACGCGTCCCAAAGAATGTTGTGAAATTCCAGCACATATCCTTCTTGTATCACCTCCAGGACCCACTGATCCAATGTGATCTCAATCCACTTCTGATAAAAGAGAGAGAGGCTACCCCCCCCCCCCCCCCCCCCCCCATCTCTTGTTCCCGAAGGTAGGCCAGCAAACCTTCATTGGGTAGCTCGGGAGGGTCTGCTGCCTGAGCCTGCTCCTCTCCTGGGCTGTCTGGGATGAAAGAACTGAGACCTGCCGAAAGGCCGAGAATTCTGAAAGGTCGACCATCTGTAGGGACAAAAACGCTTGGAACCCTAGAGATGACCTCTCATATCAGAGGGGCACTGCAACTGCTTCTTATCCTCCAGCAACTGAAGGACTGGAGATTTGCCCCACTTATTAACTAATTTCTTCAACTCGCTCCCAAATAAGAGTGAGCCTTTAAAAGGCATTTTTGTAAGATTAGCTTTGGAGGCTACATCCGTCAACCAATTTCACAACTATAGTTGACACCTGGCCGCTACTACCAAAACCACTGCTCTGTCCAAGGAATGGACCAAATTGTGGCCTGCATCTGCTAAAATGGCAGCAGCGGGTTCCATAACCACTCTGGAATTCATTCCAGAATCATCAACTTCCTGAGAAAAAAGCAGACAAGTTCGTGCCACAAGGGCACAACAGGAAGCTATCTGTAATGTCATCACCACTGCTTCAAAGGCTTGCTTAAGGATAGCCTCAATCCTCCTATCATGCATAGCCTTCAAGGCTGCTCCTCCCTCCACGGGGATAGTCATCTGCTTAGAGACGGCAGAGACAAGCGCATCCACCTTGGGAAAACACAAACACTCTCTCACTGCTGGATTCAGGCAGTACAGGCCTTCCAATATCCGACCCCCTTTGAAAGTTGTCTCCAGGGCACCCCATTCAAGAACAATCAATTCTTGAATGGTGTCCATAACGGATAAAGCAAGAGGCTTTACGCAAGGAAACCAAAATGGGATTCTTCTTCGGCTCAGCCAATGAATCTGCACCAGGATCATGCAGCATCTTCAAGGTCTGGGAAACCAGGGCTGGCAGTTCATCTCCATGAAAGAACGGCAACATGGTCCAATATGGTTCCAGTCCTGGAGGAATTTCCCCATCTTCCAGGAAATAAGGATCTACCTCGTCATCAGTGCCATCCAGATTCCTGTTGGGATTACCCTCAGCGAACCAAGGTGCGCTCTGGAGCTTAAACATAGAACTGGGGGGGGGGGGGGGGGTCACTGGCTGAAGGTCCAACCTGAAAGGATTGGGTGATGAGGACTGCGCCTGAAGAAAGGAATAAAATCTTACTGCAGGGCCTAGCCCATCGGGGTCACTCAACCCACCAGGCTGCCCAGTTCCCCTAACCCCAGTGGGAGCAATGAAAGTCAGCATGGTGCGCTGAGCATGGAGACTGGAGGAAGTAATGCACACCCCTCTATACTGTCTCTACCTGTACAAAATTCTTCTTGTTTTGTTTTTTTTATACATACCTGAGCTCAGCTCTTACTAACTGAGTACAGAGTCGACGTCCGGTTGTGGGGGGGGAGAGGGTATGTGACGTCACCGCCACGCTCGGCCTCCTTCACCTACTGCCTTTAAGCTGTACAATCAGATAAGTCCACGCCAGGAAACCCAGCTATAGCACCAAGGCACACATCTGAGGTAATACAGAAATCACCTCAGGAATTCTCAACTGGGGGAGGGACCATCTGGTGTCATTGCAGGAGAGCGGGTCTTTTCGTTTTCTATTTTTAAATTATCCTTCCAATCAGTCGCATTCTCCACAGGGACATGCACATCCACCATCTGCTGGAGACAGAGAATACTGACAGGCTGGTGTCCCTGCAGTATATATACTGTGATGTGAGCTTGCTCCGTCTCCATCTGCTGGCAGGACAGCATAACCCACTGGTCCTTAGTCCATCTGTCTATACGCTAAGAAGAGATATTTTTGCTTGCTCCCCTATTCTTATTTAGCTGGGATTCACACCACTGGCTGAATGGGGTAGGAAGAAAGGAAGAAAACACATTGCTGGTCCAAACCCTGTGACTGGTGGAGTGTGTCTCAATGATTTTGAATTTTTGAGTGATTTTAATTCTCTCGTGTTGGTTCTCCTAATCCTGCTCAGGTTGGGATGTACTCCTGCTGTGAGTCAGGCTAGGAAGAGAGAAAAACACATTATTCTGACTCACATCCAGTGGTTGGATCTTGGCATCTCTTTGGTTTGAGATTTTTTGGAGTTTATGTGAAATATTTTCTGCGAGGAAGTTTTTTCTGCCCATTCTTCCTACCCAAGAGTGGAGAAAAGAGATGAGTTTTGTTTTTTCCTGTTTTGGGAAGTTTTGGGAATTTTCAGCCTGAAAGATCCAATGTCCCATCAAAGGGAAGTTCAAGGATTTTATCTGGAGGAGAAGAGAAACTGAAAACCCCTCACAGGAGTCTATTCTCTGAGACATTGAGAAGATTGGAGATAAGCAGTGGACCACAGGAGAGCCACTAAAGCTAAGAAAGCCCATTCCACCCTGAGCACTTTACTTTCTATACCCTGGGACTAAATACCAAGAGACAAACACACAGATTAAGTTGGAGTTGGATTCTATACTGATCATGGATGGACTAAGAGAGTTTTCTAGTACGAATGGATTACTATCAACCAAGTGTCATAGTAAACTTAATTTTGGACCACCCAATCTGAGTATCCAGTTTTGGCACTACTAATTCTAAAGACCTAAATGGAGATTGCACCCTAGAGAAACTGTTGCATTTCACCCTGGCTCTTGGAGGTGTATCCTTCCCCCATTCAGAGAACCCATGCTAGGGTTGAGTGAAACTTTGTCAAGACTATCCTGGAAGTGAGTGTGTCCCACACCTTCCTAGTCAACCTTAGAATAGGGTCTACATATGTATGATTGAAAGCTTATATAGTACATATATATGTAGTAAAGGCTCTCCAATTTGCAAACCATTTCATGAATATTTTCCTTACTTGTGGCAGGAAGCACATAGGTTCCATGATGCAGCAGGCTAAGATCACTAGCACTGTTTTTTTTTTAGAAAGGGCCCTTAAGGGTCTGAATCGAAAGGAAGGGGGCGGGGATTGGCAAAGCAGAAAACCAAATTCCATGGCAGAGTTGTTGCGACCATTTTGGATCAAGCATATGATAGGTTGAGCCTGAATAGCAAGCCATGGGAGCCTGTGGCATTTCTGAATGTGGCACTTGCTGTTTTCTTCAACAGGCTCCATAGGAACTTATGCAGTCTCTAAATATCAAAACTGAGTAATCTTGTGATGACTGAGTAATCTTGTGATGATTTTTCAAAGTGTAGTTAAAGTACAAAAAATGAAGAGGAAACTAACCTTAACTTCCCAAACATGGTGTCTTGCCTATCATATACCATCCAGTTGCCATTGATAGCCTTGTGACTCACTTTCAGCAGCTGGAGGCTCTAAACTGGCAACATCACAGCAAGGCATCAGGAAATGTCATATAAAATGTTCCAAACAATTAAAAAAAAAATACTTAAGAACTCTGGAAATATAGTGGAGTAAATCTCAAATGGTCTAGAAAAACATCCTGCTACAGAAACTATTTTTTTTTAAAAAAAGCTATTAAGAAGTGTGAAAATGAAGCTGTCTGCACATCTAAAGAAAGAAATTAAAGCTTTCTGTTTATACCTACACATTTTGGAGTTTCCATTTTTGATAACACAAGGTCATGCCTCGTTGGTGGGCTTTAGGCCAAGAAGGGCCTCCTGACTACACGTTACGGAGTTCTGATTGATTTTGGCAAGACAATTGAGATGGAGATTGAAGCGGTTCTTCTCTAAACACTATGAGCACAAGAATCAAATCTGAAGTTATCTGATTTTCTGCTAAGTGCCTTCTCCTCCACAGCAATGCAGTTTGCAATGTAATTTTGTCTTGTTTCATTCTGGACCTTCTATAGTTGTAGTATTTGTTATATACACGGAGCTAAAAAATTCACACAACTCTGACAGTTTTTTGACATTTTTGAGTGCTCTCATTTAGCTTATTTTAATGCTGCTTAATTTCTGAGATACCTAAATGGCCAAATACCTAAACAGTGCGAGAAATGTGAACCGTTTCTCAAGTTTTTAATATGGCCGTGCACTACGTTTGTTTCATTCCAAGCTGTTTGCTTTAAGACAATATTGAATTGAGAAATTCAGTAGAGTACACCAGTAAGTTAGTCAGTCTGCAACCTGTAAAAAGGTCCAGATCTAAGATTTTGGTGCCCATAGATGAGATGGAGGAGGAGAAAGGAGGGGGTGCCACGAATCAGAGGGGAGTAGGTCAGAATGCCAGGGCAGTGCCTCTTTGGTGCAGAGTCCTAAGGCAAGAAGACACACATTCTTCTTTTGCATAGGTCACTGGCATCATCAAAAGGTAGTTGCTTATGTTGCTTATGCCTGAATTTGAACGGGCATGGAAATACTGCTAAGGAAAAATTAAGGGGTCCGTTTAATAAAACCCGTACTGAGTAATTTTTAATGCGTGAGCTGCTAAAAATTGAGCTTGAATGGTAAAACACCATTTAACATGGTATGCAATGAGTTTAACCCTATATGCATGGAAAGGATAATCTTATAACAGCCTGTATAGGGCAGAAGTCTGCATGTAGAAAGTACCATGGACTTCAACCCTAATTTTCAAAGCGGACTTACATGCATAGGTCTGTTATGGCATACGCGCATTCATTTACGGCTGCTTGGGAGCAGTCATACATGTGTACATGTAATTTCAAGCTTGCATTCAGAAATTGAAAGCATACCATGTAAATGGTTTCCCTGTCCTGCCTCTTTCAAGAATGCTCAAAAAGTACGAGAGAAATTGCTTCTGAATATCCTTTGACATATACAACCAATAAGATACTTTTCAGAAAGCCTATTTACATGCATAAATGCTTTTAAAAATTACTTCCCTAATTTTCTGCCAACTTAACATAGCCACGGTCGAGGAGTGCACAACACAAAAAAAAAAAAAACAACTCCATGTCATTCATGAATGCTATTCATCAAAATCCCTTGTACTAACTGGTCTAAAGTGAAGGGTGCAGTTAGCATGGGAGGATTCCTTCTCCCACCTGGAGAGTCAGTAACATAGCAACATAGTGAATGACAGCAGATAATGTCCAAAATGGTTCATCTAGTATGCCCAGCAATTTAATTATTTATTTTCCTTTTTTTTTTTTTTTTTTTTTTTTAAGTTTAGTTTTAGTGTAGTAACAACTGCCGCTCTATGCAGGTCATCCCCAAGCCTTCTGTTAAGACCAGCAGCAATTGCTACTCCATGCAGACCACCCCAAACCCAAAAGTAAACTATAGATGTAGGAGAAAAGCTACCCCATTTCTTCATTTACATTCTCAATCCAGCAGGGTTCCTATGTTCGTCCCATGCCCTTTTCAATTCCATTGCCATTCTTATCTTCACCACCTTTCCTGGGAGGGCATTCCATGCAGCTATCACCCTCTCCATGAAGAAATATTTCTTGATATTGTTCCTGAGTCTTCCCCCTTAGAATTTCATATCATGACCCCAAGGGGAGAAGACTCAAGAACAACGCTTTATCCTAGTTTTACAGCTTCCTTTCTATGAGAAAGATTTGATTTTTGCGCATCATTATTTCATGTACTTCCAAATATGTGATATTCTGCTTTTACCCAGATCAGACAAAGTGGATTACAATTAATTATAGTAGTTTAACTTGTCGGTAATGGAGTAGTCATTTGCACATAACCAACAGTACATAATTATTTTAATTTAATGTTGTACAAAGTATAGATCAAACTATGACAGACAGTGCAAGAACTAATATAAATTAACTAAAATAACTTAAATAATATTACTAAACAGAGCTAGACTAATTATTAGAACTTAACAAAGATAGACCAAAAACAGAGATAGACCAAAAAACAATAGCATTATTGACCTTCTGCCGAGTGATGAGTAGTAACGCAAACTTTTTGCAGCATCTACGAGTGGCCCAAAAATACCATTACGTATCAGCATCTTGGAGCTTTAGTTGACCTCATGGCAAGTTTGTTGGTGGCAGGATTAGGTTATTTGTCAAGCAAACTAGGAGAAGGTCAAATCAAATAACCATGCATTTGCTTTCTCTCTGAAAGTTAGGTAGCATGATTCAAGTTGGATGGGAAGTGGAACCATGCTCCCGAGTTTGGGGGAAGAACAACTGATGGCCTTCTTTCTTGTGCAAGTTAGTTTTGCAGATGTCAGAAAAGGGGTATCTGTGAGGATCAGAGCTCTCTTGCTGGGATGCAGGGAGTAAGAAGAGGTGAGAGATACTCTGGGACCTGTCCGCACCCACATCTGTGGGTGCAACAGAGGAG